>NC_056744.1:489446814-489561814 GCF_019279795.1 Protopterus annectens
ACACACACACACACACACACACACACACACACACACACACACACACACACACACACACACACTCATGCCTAGGGCCAATTTAGAGTGTCCAATCCAACTACAGCATTTCTTTTGGATGTGGGAGAAAACCAGAGCACCCAGAGGAAACCCATGTGACTACAGTGAGGACATGCAGACTCCACACAGAAGGCACCCAAGCCGAGGAACGAACTGGAGAACCTCTTGCTGTGAGGTGACATTGCTAAGTGCTTCACCACCGTGGCCACCCTCTTGATAATCTACTGTAAATATGTCAAATAATTTTGCAGAGACAGTCTTTTGTATACAAGAATCTGAACTAGCCAAAACAGTCAAAAGTTTAGTAAAACTGATTTTCTTAAAAAAAGTGTCTCACAGACCAATATTATAGCCAATAAATGAGAAATAAACTAGCAATAAAAGGCTACAAATTCTGCTTACAGCTGTAGCCAGCCATAGTAGGGATGTGACTTTTTGGCCAATCAATATGCAGGCCTTGATATTCAAACTTCTGCATCAAGGATTCCAGACAAATATTGTTAAATATCGTCATTTTCTCATCTGTATTTCCTAAATCCAGTGTTTTTCTTTCGAAACATGTCACTTTTCATAAAAATAAATTCTTCAGAAAATGAGTTACATTGTGAAGTCCCACAACTTCCTGTTATATTTCTTGCTGACACAATATCATCATTCCTCTGCAAAACTAATCACTTTTCCACACTGACATAATAAGCATAAAATTACATTTTGCATTGTAAGTATCATATGAAGTCATTGCTTGTATATGATGCTTTCAAACTTGCCCATTTTGCTTGAGTGGTCATATTGCCTGGTAAGTGGATGAGAGGTCATACTTCCACATTACCCCACTTGCAGTTTCAGTGACATTGTCACACATAAAAGTCAAAAGAAATGAAAATACTTGAATACTTGGAAGTAGCTGAGGAATTCAATAAAATTATGCCGACTTCTTACTTTTGTTCAGTTGAGCTTTTCTGCTGAAATAGTGTTACTTATTGCCCATAGTAAGAATGGCATGTCAGAAAGAAAACTGCTGAGAGCTAAGATAATGCTACTGAAATATTACCTTCAATAAGGCTATAATATTTTCAGTGATGTTATTATTATTTATGCATTGTGTTTCTTTTTTTTTATTTTCATGTGAAGTGTATCAATTTTCAGAAAACACTAAAGAATCTATGGAGTACAGCAATAATGTAGTTTGGAAATGTATCTTCTGAGTCTGAGGTTTGTAGAAGTATTGTAAATTAAACTTTGAATTTGCCAGTGAATCCTTTAATTGATAATTAAGAATATATAAAGTTATCAAATTTCACAAAGTTAAAGGTGTCAGAAAAATCCTGCTCGCTTAGTTAAATCATTTTGTAGATGCTCTCAGTTGAATTGCTGAAACCAAATCTACTTAAATTAATTTGTACAATGTACATCTCAGCAGGGACTGTCATCATAGATTAAAAGGATCTCATACTGAAATGGATAGTTTGCTGCCTGCGTCAGTGTAGTGCAATTGCATGAATTCTTCATTTATTTGATTTCCTTATCTGTCTGCCTTTAAAAAGGAGATGATGGATGGGTATTCATAAATTCATCCTGTGGTTTAACTGACTTGACCCTCCTTGAAAAGGGATGCAAGACCTGAGAGTGGATACTGACAAGATGGAAATGGCCTCATGGCCCAGTTGGCTTGTTGCTCCTATGATTCTAGTTATTGTGATATAATTTTATGTGCAATGTACTTAATACCAAGACACACTGCAAGCTCTTTCCCTATACTATGTCTCTTATAAATATCCTGAACTGCATTATATACATCCAAAGACACTACTGTAACTAGGGGTTACATCTTGAGGAGGGAGGATTTACAAAGTACATACACTGCCCAAGCTTACTTGCCATGCAGTTCCCATGTCTCTTGAAGCCTATGAACCTGAGTGAAAGAATTTGAAACTGCCACTGATTGTTAAATGAGCTAAATTATATCGCACTTAAAATAAGTCACTGAAACCACTCTCGCTGCAATGAGCACAGAAAAATGAGAGAGAAAGAAAGGTGGACAAGGACAAAGAGATAAAGAAGGACACAGACATATATGGTAAGGGTGAATACTCCCACTCCATTGTTATTAATGAACCCTGCAATCTTAGTGTCAGATTAGCTTTTGAAGTTTGAAAGCATCATATACAAGCAATGTTTTGAAATATGTCATTGACTACCCCAGTATAAAACATAGTAATGCTTCATGTACTATTTCATCAAGAGTTAATTGTTATACATTTCACATAAACAGAAATATAGACATACATAGATAGACACATAGATAGATAGATAGATAGATAGATAGATAGATAGATAGATAGATAGATAGATAGATAGATAGATAGATAGACAGATTGATAGATAGACATATAGATAGGTAGATAGATACTGGGGCAAGAAACTAACAGTGACTGCCCATCCATTAATTTATCAAAAAACTGAAATCAGACTCCAAAGTTAGGGGACAGTAAGATTATGTGTGACAATGTCACTGAAACTGCAAGTGATGTATCATCTCAGTCAAAAGGCATTTCCCAGTCATCTCTTATGATAACATTAAACAGACTGTATGATTACTGAATGAAATGGTCAATCAGTTGTGTCAATGGGATTTTTAAACTGCAGATGGAATATTTTTTTTCTCTCTATTGAATTATATTATAGAAAAGATTAATTCACTTCATGCTATGCTTCCAGTGCGACTTATTCAAAATTTAACCCGAGGTAGTAAAGAATTGCTGCTGTCTACCACACTTCTCATCTTAATAAAACATAACATATTTCAGTTAATATATTACACATTCCCTGCTTCCTCAGACCAAAAATTGTAAGGTGAAAAATATATAAAAAATAGCAAGAGCTTACTTAAATGTACAACAATTAAAAACTACAAATCAAATTTTATTTAGTATCTTCTTCTTCTTTTGGCTGCTCCCATTAGGGGTCGCCACAGCAGATCAGCTGTTTCCATTTCCTCCTGTTCTCTGTGTCTTGCTCTGTCACACCAACCACCTGCATATCCTCTCTCACCACATCCATAAACCTTATCTTAGGCTTTCCTCTTTTCCTGTTACCTGGCAGCTTCATCCTTAGCATCTTTTTCCCAATATACTCTGCATCCCTCCTCAGCACATGTCCAAACCAACATAATCTTGCCTCTCTGGCTTTGTCTCCAAACCTTCCAACCTGGGCTGATCCTCTAATATACTTATTCCTAATCCTGTCCATCCTCATCACACCCAGTGCAAATCTTAACATCTTCAACTCTGCCACGTCAAGCTCTGACTCCTGCCTTTTTGTCAGTGCCACTGTCTCCAACTCATATAACATAGCTGGTCTCACTACCCTCTTGTAAACCTTCCCTTTCACTCTTACTGGTACTCGTCTGTCACAAATTACTCCTGGCACTCTTGTCCACCCACTCCATCCTACCTGTACTCTCTTCTTCACCTCTCTTACACACTCACCGTTACTCTGAACTGTTGATCCCAAGTGCTTAACCTCATTCACCTTTGCCACCTCTACTCCCTGCATCCTCACCATTCCTCTATCCTTCCTCTCATTCACACACATATATTCTGTCTTAGCCATGCTGGCCTTCATTCCTCTTCTCCCTAGAGCATATCTCCACCTCTCCAGGGTCTCCTCCACCTGTTCCCTATTCTCACTACAGATCACAATGTCATCTGCAAACATCATAGTCCACGGGGACTCCTGTCTGATCTCGTCTGTCAACCTGTCCATCACCATTGCAAATATGAAAGGCTCAGAGCTGATCTTTGATGTAATCCCACCTCCACCTTAAATGCATCTGTCACTCTCACCGCAGATCTCACCGCTGTCACACTACCCTTGTACATATCTTGTACCACTGTTACATACTTCTCTGACACTCCCAACTTCCTCATACAATACCACAACTCCTCTCTAGACACCCTGTCATATGCTTTCTCTAAATCCACAAAGACACAATGCAACAATCATTTCACACTAAGCTGATCGAAGGAAAGTCACTGAGAAAACCGGAGCTAAAATATTTAACATTAAGTATCCTGTTTTTTGTTTATTTTGTTCTTTATTTCTTTGTTATTTATAGCACTTTGTGTACTGTGTATTTTTCTAGCTAGTTTCACTGTATGTGAGGTATTAACTGGAAATTGTCCACTTTTATTAAGCATCTGTTGGGTTGTTTGTTTCTGATAACTTGTTGCAGTTAAACTCTTTTTTCTAGAGGCTCCTTTAGCTGTTTAAAACTTTCATTTAAAGGCTCACTGCTGCTTTTCAGCTGTGAGAAACATTTCTGCAGTTTGTTCTAAGTAGTGGGGATATTTGTAGCATTTCCATATTCAGGCTTGTATTTGGGCCTAGTGTTTGTGAAGGCTGTGTGTCTGAGCACATATTCAGGGACATCTTGGTTTAGCCAAACCCATCAGGCATTTCAGTGTGAGAGAATTGTTTGAGGTCATTGGCTGACTGAGGTCACCTGGACTATAGCTTAGACTAAGCAACTCATTGGTTCTTTTGAGATTTCTTTCTTAAAAGCTGTCTCAGGTTTCAACTTTCTGTTACCTAAGAAGTTCAGTTGTGAGTGTTCTGCCATTTCACACTGAGCTGATCGAAGGAAAGACACTGAGGAAACTCGGAGCTATAATATATAACATTAAGTATCCTGTTTTTTGTTTATTTTGTTCTTTATTTCTTTGTTATTTATAGCACTTTGTGTACTGTGCATTTTTCTAGCTAGTTTCACTGTGTGTGAGGTATTAACTGGAAATTGTCCACTTTTATTAAGCATCTGTTGGGTTGTTTGTTTCTGATAACTTGTTGCAGTTAAACTCTTTTTTCTAGAGGCTCCTTTAGCTGTTTAAAACTTTCATTTAAAGGCTCACTGCTGCTTTTCAGCTGTGAGAAACATTTCTGCAGTTGGTTTCCCACCCTCCCTCCGTTGGTATAGTGTTTTTATAGTCGGTGGCTTTGCAGTTGCCCGCCCCTAGTGTAAATTTGATATGGGACACTCCTCCCAGTCAAGTGTCATTACCTCATTCTACCCAGTACAGGGAGAACATTTCAGAAGGCCAATCAGCTTAGTTTCTGCTACTCCTTTCTTTCTTTCCTTTCTCTCTTTCCACTTAAAAAAATGTATCTGCTTTTACTGTATTTGTGTTTCGTCCTACTTTGTTTTGCTTTTGCGTCATCTTAAAAGTACTCAGTTGTATTTATTACTGCTTGGTGTAACTCATTCTAAGCCTTTTAGTTTAAGCATGTGGGCTTCAGACCAGTTGTTTTACATTAAGAAGGTTTGTTGTCTGCACTGTAGTGGCAGAACAGGTACTTACATCCTTCTAAGTTGGGAACTGCTGATTGAGGGCTCAGTGTCTGTTATTCTAAAAGTGTATTAATTCTGGTTTAAGCACTTGGGCTTCAGGCCAGTTATTTTACATTAAGAGGGTTCGTGGTCTGCACTCTTGTGGGAGGAGAGGCTGGACTCTGCCCTTCTGAGCTGGGAATTTCTGGTTAAAGGCTTATAGTGCCTGCATATTTGAACTGCTTCTTACTGAAATTGGTACACCTTGTTTTCTGTAGCATAGACTAGATCCAGGCCTGCTGAATCTAGCTTTGTTTGTATAACTTGAGCACTAATCCAGGCATTCTTTAAAGTATTCAATTGTATTTATTACTGCTTGGTAGTAACTTGATTAAAGTGTAGCTATCATTCTAAGTCTTCTGGATTAAGCACTTGGGCTTCAGACCAGTTGTTTTACATTAGGAAGGTTTGTGGCCTGCACTGTGGTGGCAGGACAGGTAGCTTATATTCTTCTAAGTTGGGAACTGCTTATTGAGGGCTCAGTGTCTGTTATTCTAAAAGTGTATTAGTTCTGGTTTAAGCACTTGGGCTTCAGGCCTGTTATTTTACATTAAGTGGGTTTGTGGTTTGCACTCTTGTGGGAGGAGAGGCTGGACTCTGCCCTTCTGAGCTGGGAATTTCTGGTTAAAGGCTTATAGTGCCTCCATATTTGAACTGCTTCTTACTGAAATTGGTACACCTTGTTTGCTGTAGCATAGACTAGATCCAGGCCTGCAGAGTCTAGCTTTGTTTGTATAACTTGAGCACCAATCCAGGCATTCTTTAAAGTATCCAATTGTATTTATTACTGCTTGGTAGTAACTTGATTAAAGTGTAGCTATCATTCTAAGTCTTTTGGATTAAGCACTTGGGCTTCAGACCAGCTGTTTTACATTAGGAAGGTTTGTGGCCTGCACTGTGGTGGCAGGACAGGTAGCTTACATCCTTTTAAGTTGGGAACTGCTGACTGAGGGATCAGTGTCTGTTATTCTAAAAGTGTATTAGTTCTGGTTTAAGCAGTTGGGCTTCAGGCCAGTTATTTTACATTAAGAAGGTTCGTGGTCTGCACTCTAGTGGGAGGAGAGGCTGGACTCTGCCCTTCTGAGCTGGGAATTTCTGGTTAAAGGCTTATAGTGCCTGCATAATTGAACTGTTTCTTACTGAAATGGGTACACTTTGTTTGCTGTAGCATAGACTAGATCCAGGCCTGCTGAATCTAGCTTCGTTTGTATGCTTGTTGTTTGTTTGCTTGTTATTTCCCTGAAACGCTAATTCCACCTAAAATGCGGCTTTTCAGTGCTTCTGTGGATCCCTAGTGATATCTGCATTGCTTACTGTACTTATTTCCTTGATTCACTTGAAAGAAAGTTACTGTTTGTCATTTTTGCATTTAAGTTACCAGTAACACATTGCATTTAAGTTACCTGGCACTTGTTCACTAAGTCAGCACTAAAAAATTAAAAGCACTACACCCTCACAGACTCTCCTTGAGTACCTTGTTCCCCTTTGGCCCTTTTTTCAATTATAAAGGAATTCCAAATACTATTCTAGCATGTCCAAAGGTCAGTTGTCAATCTCCTCTCTGGTCCAGCTGGTGAATCTGGGAATCTTGAGGCAATGTTACAACTGCCTCATGTACACAGACAACCCTCTCCTCCTCCCAACAAATTCCAACACATGTGAGAGATGCAACCATATAGCCAAACTGGAGGCTAAGCTCTCTCAACTCAGTACTGGCGTAACCAGTCAGGAGGAGAAGGAAACCACACTCACTACAATTCCAGTCTCACACAGACCTACCACAACAGCAAACCAAACACATAAACACACAAAAACATACTCGGAGGCTCTAAATACAAATCTGCCTAAGCAGCAGAGACCTCCAAAGCAGACAAACAAGCAGCCGCTACCACAAAACAAAACACGTGCAACACATAGCTCACAAAGCCAGTGTGCCGAACAGTCACAGCCCTTAAGGCTAAACAACACACCTGATACACTTGTAATAGGTGACTCTATCGTCAGGCACACTGACGTCCCGCTCACCAGGATGAACAAGGAGAAGGTCACGGTGAGCTGCCTGTCGGGCGCTAGGATCCGTCACATAACAAAAGCACTCAGGTCACTCCAAGGCAAGTACAAATATGACCCAGTCATTGTCCATGCTGCTGTGAATGACCTGAGACGTACCTCCCTGGACTACATGAAAAGAGACATAGAGGAGCTCTCTGACCATGTAGCCCAGGCCGGTATGACCCTGACCTTGAGTAGCATCTTACCCTCACCAAGAATGATGCCACAATATGAAGACAAGATGATCAATTTCAACAATTGGCTTAAGTATTTGGGTCATTCAAATGGGATCCAATGCCTGTCAGCCTGGAATGACATGCTCGACAAGCCACGATGCTTTGCTAGGGACGGCTTGCACCTGTCACCCCTGGGCTTTCAGATATTGGCAAAGGCTCTTCCTACCCCCATAGTGCCTTTTTTAGTCAAGGCTCAAAAGACAAACCCACCACCATAGGTATCACAAGGGATAAGAAACTAAGAGTAATGCTACTCAACACCAGAAGTCTAAACCTCAGAATGCATGCACTCAAAACTCTCCTTAGCATGGAGAACATCGATATCTGTGCAGTAACAGAAACCTGGTTCAAGGCTCCCGAGAGCACCCCAGCACTACCAGGTTATACCTCATGCCATGCTTTTCGGCCCCAAAACTTGGGCTGAACCACAAAAGGAGGGGGAGTATCAATATTTGTCAAAGATACCCACACCTCCAGGTTGGTGGCACAGCACGAAGCATCAGAGACTATACATGTGCAACTAACAGTGGGTAAAACTGCCTTCCAGTTTATAGCCTGCTACAGACCACCCTCCCAAACCCAGGAACCCCACTCGGCCTTCCTGAGAACACTGGAAAATATGAAGGTCTCTCCAAACACCATTATATGGGGCGAATTCAACTACCCAAACATAGACTGGGAGCATTACTCTAGCTCCAACACCCTAGCCCAAAGGTTCCTAGAATTTATAAACTCAAATGCTATGGAACAACTTGTTGCCACTCCCACAAGAGGGGAAAACATACTGGACCTGATCATCACCAACATGGGGACTCTATGCTCCAGACCAGAAGTGTATCCCTCACTGGTAAGATCAGACCATAAACTAATCTCACTGGATATTCACATCCCGACCCCACCCCCTGCCCAGAAAACCACAGTGAAAAACATCTCTAAAGCAAATTTCACACTCCTCAAAACCAAGGTGGAATCCTTCAAAGCCCCCGGGCCTGTGGAAAACACGGCCCAGACTGCAGAATCCTTAATAAACGCATTCTATGAACACCTTCAGGAATGCATGGATCGTGCAATCCCAAATAAAACCAAGACCCAATCCTCCAAAGGCAGACGTCCTGTCTGGTGGACCCCAGCCATAAACAAACTATACAACAGAAGGAGGACGCAACTACATGATAGAATCCCAAAAAGGGAAGGCATCTCTGATCAGTATTAGCAAAAAACTACGGGCACTCCTAAAATCGTCTAAGGCCAGCTTTGAGAGAAAAATTGCACATGACACTAAGGATAATCACAAAGCTTTTTTTAGTTATGTTTGGAACCTGGGTGGGAATTCCCAGATATGCTCAGAAGTAGTCCAAAATGACAAAAAATACACAGACATTGCCAACATCCTAGCTGACAGGTTCAGGGCAAACTCCCCCCCCTCCCCACCAAAAGGGCAAATATCTATCCCAGCAGAGTGCTGACCCCCTGACATCTCAGGTGCTCAGGTAAGAGCCGCCTTCTCCAAAGCAAAAAACACAGCATCAAAGGGACCAGACGGTGTCCCGAGCTGCGTCCTACATGAACTCCAAGAAGAGCTAAACCCAAACATAAAACTACTGTTCAAGCTCAGCCTTACTACAGGATATGTACCCAAAGAGTGGCGTACAGCAACTATGGTCCCTCTCCTCAAAGGTTGTGCCTCAACGGATCCTGGAAACTATCTCCTCATAAGCCTGACTAGCTTGGTCTGCAAAGCTATGGAAAGGATCATCATGGACCTCATAAATAAAGATATTGGGGACCTACAGACACTGGATCCTATCCAGTTTGGCTTTGTTAGGGGCAGATCCTGCCTCTTAAACCTGGTCGATTTCTTTGAAACAGTCACCAAGGCCATTGATGAGGGGAAGGTGGTCCACACAGCCTACCTGGACCTCGCAAAAGACTTTGATACAATACCCCACTCGGGCATTATAGATAAGCTCACCAGCTTAAATATAAACCCTTATGTCACTAGATGGGTTGCAAACTGGCTCAAGGACAGAACCCACATGGTTAGAATTGCTGGAGCCATGTCAGACTCCAAACCAGTTACAAGTGGCATCCCACAAGGCTCAGTCCTGGGACCTCTCTTGTTCGGTATATATTTCTCGAAGGTACAGGCCAACATGGAAGGACTGTGGCTGACCAAGTTCGCAGATGACTGCAAACTGGGTGCCATAATCGACTCTCCAGCCAACACAAGCATCCTCCAAATGGGCCTCATAGAAACAGACAATAGGTGCCAGAGCCATGGCCTCAAGCTAAATGCCAAAAAGTGTATAGTCATCCCCTTTGGCAAAAACAAAGTGCCCACAAATTATCACATAGGTGGTAATCCATTAAGTACAGAAGAAGTAATTAGGGACCGGGGGACCCAAGTTGATAGCAATCTCTCATTTGACAACCATGTGCCCAAAGTGGTTAGAAAAAAACATTTTATATAGCCCACCTAATCATGAAGGGATTCACATCTAGATCAGGGGAGGTCATTGTGCCTCTTTACTCATCCTTCATCAGGCCCATAATTGAGTACAATGCGCCTTTTGGGATGTACCTTACCAGACACCTGCAGCAACTGGAATGACCCCAAAATTACCTCACCAAGAGGATCAAAGGGCTCAAACAGATGCCATATGCTGCCTGGTTAAAGAAACTCCAGCTCTACTCAGTGGCATACCGCCTGCTCAGAGGCGATCTGTGCCTGACGTATAAAGCCATGTCCAACCTGGAATTAATGGACATGCTGCACCTCAGAAAATCCAAATCCCATCGAGCTACACGCTCAAGAGACTTGAACCTCAGCACTGAAATAAATAGGACATGCTGGAGGGACAGATTCATAACCCAGATGCTCCCTTCACTCTGGAATAAAATCCCAGTCCAGGTTAGTATGAGTCCCTCATTGACTCTCTTCAAGAGGAATCTTGATGAGTGGATGGGAGATCGTAGGTTTACCCCGGGTATCACTTCTTTGTCACTGTTAGACAGAGACACAGTATACTAACCTCGAAAAAGGGCATAGCAAAATTAATTTAAAATGGGTGGCGAAAGCCAAACACACTCTGGCTAGGCTTATAAATGCCCTAGGGCAGATAGCCTAGTATGAACCTACGAACCTATGAACTCCTTCTGACATTCTCTGTACTTCTCCATCAACATTCTCAGAGCAAACATCACATCTGTAGTGCTCTTTCCTGGCATGAAACCATACTGCTGATCACTAATTATCACCTCCCTTCTTAACCTAGCTTTCACTACTCTTTCCCATAACTTCATGCTGTGACTGATCAGTTTAATCCCTCCGTAGTTACTACAGCTCTGCACATCACCCTTATTCTTAAAAATCAGTACCAAAACACTTTTTCTTCATTTCTCTGGCATCCTCTCACTTTCCAAGATTTCATTAAACAATTTAGTTAAAATCTCCACTGCCATTTCACCTAAACACCTCCATGCTTCCACAGGTATGTCATCTGGACCAACAGCCTTTCTGTTCTTCATCCTCGTCATAGCTATCCTTACTTCCTCCTTGCTAATCCATTGCACTTCATTATTCACTATCTGCACATCATCTAACCTTCTCTCCCTCTCATTCTCTTCATTCATCAACCCCTCAAAGTACTCTTTCCATCTGCTCAACACACTCTCCTCACTTGTGAGTACATTTTCCTCATTATCCTTTATCACCCTTACCTGGTGCACATCTTTCCTAGCTCGGTCCCTCTGTCTAGCTAATTGGTACAGGTCCTTGTCTCCCTCCTTAGTGTCCGACCTTTTATACAACTCTTCATATGACTTATCCTTAGCCTTCACCACCTCTCTCTTTGCCATGCACCTCATCTCCTTATACTGTTGTCTACTTTCTTCATCTCTTTGACAACCCCACTTCTTCTTCACCAACCTCTTTCTCTGTATACCCTCCTGTACTTCTTCATTCCACCACCAGGTCTCCTTGTCCTCCTTCTTCTTTCCAGATGTCACACCAAGAACCTTTCTAGCCATCTCTCTTACTAGCTCTGCTGTAGTTACCCAGCTATTCGATAACTCTTCACTGCCACCCAGTGCCTGTCTTAACTCTTCCCTGAACATCACCTCACAATTATCCTTTTTCAGTTTCCACCATTTGATCCTTGGTGCTACCCTCACACTCATCCTCCTCTTCTTGATCACCAATGTCATCCTACAAACCACCATCCTATGCTGCCTGACTACACTTTGCCCTGCCACCACTTTACAGTCTCCAATCTCCTTCAGATTGTCCCTTCTACATAAGATATAATCCACCTGCATGCATCTTCCTCCACTCTTGTATGTCACCCTATGCTCCTCCCGCTTGTGAAAATACGTATTCATCACAGCCATGTTCATCCTTTTTGCAAAATCCACTACCATCTGACCTTCTGCATTCCTTTGCTTAACACCATACCTACCCATCACTTCCTCGTCCCCTCTGTTCCCTTCACCAACATGCCCATTGAAATCTGCTCCAATCACCAGTCTCTCACCCTTGGGTACAGTCATCACCACTTCATCCAACTCACTCCAAAATTTTTCTTTCTCATCCATCGCACACCCAACTTGTGGAGCATATGCACTAGGGTTGGGAGGGTAGCCTAATGGTTAAAGTGTTTGCATTGCAAACACAAAGTGCAGGGTTTGAGTCTCACAAGGAACAATTGGCTAGGCTTAAAATGGCTTGCAAGGGCAGTTAGCTTAGTACTAATCTATGAACCTATGAACAGCATTCATCAATTTCCAGCTTCGTAAACATCACTCTATCCGACACTCTTTTCACCTCCAAAACACTCTTAGCATACTCTTCCTTCAGGATAATGCCTACGCCATTTCTCCTCCCATCCACACCATGATAAAACAATTTGAAGCTGCCTCCGATACACCTAGCCTTGCTCCCCTTCCATCTGGTCTCTTGCACACACAATATACCAACCGTCCTTCGGTTCATCATATCAGCTAGCTCTCTCCCAATACCAGTCATACTGCCAACTTCAAAGTTCCGACCCTCACTATCACAGTCCTAGCCCTTACCTGCGTTTGGGCATGCCTTCTGCCTCTTAGTATACTAAACACATTTCCCCAACACAGCTGCAGCAAAAAAGTTCAAAGTTCTTAAAAAGCATATTAAATTTAATTGTGGTGTTTCACTGGAAGCTAAAAGGTTTTGCCTTGTAATATATAATGCATTTATTTAAACCTTACTGCTACTTGTTCTAATATCATAAACTTAAAATCTGCAAAAGTGAGATCTGCTTTAAAAAATGTCTCACTTCTGCCAAACTTACTATGCTGAATATCTTTAATATGTCCCATTACTCTTAATGTAGCTGATGCCTAATTTAGCCTACATAAACCACATAAGAAGACTGTGTCATATGCCCAGTTCTATTAGTATTACATGCAATGTTCTTTCAAATGATGAAAGTTTGCCAGTTAGTATTGTCCTGCTTTCACTACATTATATATTGGCAGACTGAACATTTCACACAGGATGATGTATACTTAATAATAATCAGAGTAATATGTCCTTTTGAAATGTCCATCTAGCTATCTGACTTTATATCCATTATGGTTAGAGCACATTTTCATGTTATTTCTGATTTTTACCATTTCATTGCACTATGTTTTAGCTTTCCTACATCTATTTCCTCAATTAATTCTTTTAGCTGCTAATGTACTCAGCTAAATATACAGTTGTTCAGGTTATGCAGCAGCACCTAGTCCATAACTTGGGGCACAGATAACCACCAAGTAATAGAATGGTCTAATTCAGGATATCCATGATGAATAAATAGCAGGTCATGATGATCATTCCATGGTAAAGCCACAGTACGCATCAGATGTCTCCTCATATACTACAGAAAAGACAGGGTAAAATAGGTCAGAGTAGTTACTACAGAAAAGACAGGGTGAAATAGGTCAGAGTAGTCATAATGTATACAGGTGCTGAGGGCACACACTGCTTTCCTTACAAACAGACAGACACACACACACACACACACACACACACACACACACACACACACACACACACACACACACACACACACACACACACACACACACACACACACACACACACACACACACACTTGTTAAACGAATCAAGTCATAGAAAGTGCAGATGGGGATGTCAGGGTGATGGGTTCTCTATGTTAGGGATTCCCTCATCCCACACTGGTGTTGAGGTACCACTGCAGGACTATGCTGTAGCTCTACTCTGCTTTCCTGTTTCAGCATGTCTCTTGGTCTATAGTGGCAGGGATGGTATGTGACTGTGACACTATGGCATGGATTAAATTTACTGGTTTTGTGTCCTATCATTACAGGCTGGATGTTCTTCGGGACTACAGCAAGAGGTAGCAGTGTTTCATAGATGACTTGATGCAGAAGATGGCTTAGGAATGTGATGCCCGCCCACATGGGCACCCCAGTTACATACACTACCCTGAACTAGAAGCCCTTAAACTAGAGGTGGAATGAGTCACTGCAGACTTTGTAACACCAATTATTCTAGAATCTGTAACTCCATCTCATCCTCTTCAGTGCCACATAACACATAAATCAGCTCCATGATGTCTTCAGTGCTACAGAATACATGAATCAGCTCCATGGTGTCTTCAGTGCTACAGAATAAATTAATCAGCTCCATAATGTCTTCAGTGTTATATAACACATGAATCAGCTCTACAATGTCTTCACTGTTATCACACATGAATCAGCTCCATGATGTCTTCAGTGTTATATAACACATGAATCAGCTCCATGATATCTTTAGTGCTACATAACACATACATCAGCTTCATGATATCTTTAGTTCTATATAACACATAACTCAGCTCCAAGAGTCTTCAGTGCTACATACCACATACATCAGCTTCATGATATCTTCAGTGCTATGTAACACATAACTCAGCTCCATGATGGACTGGATAGCAGCAAGCTATGCCTGGATGATACTATGCTACATCTGCTGACTTGATCCCAAATGCTGCCCAGAAGTTAGAGGCCAACTGTGTTATATAGCAGCACTGAGTATGCCTGCAATCCTGTGTTATGATGGGCATACTTGCATCAGATATAATGAGGTAACTTGCTGATATAGCTGCAGGAGAGCATCACTGGTCCTCAAAACTACAAGGTTCCTCTTTCTCCACTATGGATGGTGAGCCTTCACACTGTACAGCCTCAAGTTCATCTATGTGAAAGTATGCATCTTGATGCCATACTGCATGTGGACATTCATCAAGGATATACCCGCATAGTCCAACTGTGTCTTCGTAGAGTGACTCAAGTATATTTTGCTAGAATTGCATCCCAATGGCCTGCCTCTTTAAAATGACTATGAAAGAAGTGATATACATTCCCAGGCTACTCCTACTGTTCTTCTAACAAGGCTGATCACCTGATGTTCCTGTGACAAAAGATAAGCATTGCATGCTGCGGTCAGGCTATAGTCTATATGTGAAGGCTGCTCTAAAGAAACCCAGACTAAGGGCTACTAACCTGGTGCATCATCCACTGAGATCTGTAGGGCATGGTCCAGTCTGATGACAATTTCTAGTCCTACAGGAGTAATTGCAGTACCACTGTTCTCCTGCTGGGAGGTTGGAAAGTTATGTGGCTGTGTTAGCCTAATGCTCATTGTTGTCCCTCCATGGCTGACCTGTCAGTATTGAAGAATATGCCTTTGCCTGGGCATGGTGCATGTTGAAGCATGCTTATGACATTGCTGCAGTCTGGACTTCTACAAATGGACAGTACTGATGTCATGGACCACTGTCTGCTGTACTTGGCCACATATAGGTGGTCAGCACCCCCATTGCCTAACAGGTGATATATAAATGGATTCAGGGTACTGTTTTGAAGGATATAACTTTCAGCAGGCCTGAAATTACCCATCTTCTACTATTCATCTCATCTTCCAGGCATGAATATATCTGTGCTGGGAAAGGTAAGATGACAGCTACAAACACAGTGATAACTATTCAAGATACCTATGGAGGTATGCCATGTTGCCAATGGAGGAATAATTATGGAAACTGACACAGCAGGAGTATCACACAATCCCACACATGAACTCCTTGCAGGGCCTAGCCTCTTTATTTGGACCTACTTTTATGCATGGCAGATGGCAACTGTGCAGTGGGAGAGATACACCTGAGTAGGCATAGGTATGCTGTACTCGGTACCATATATTCCTGTATACTATTAACAAGGCATATTCAGTCTATAAGGACTAACAGGCTTGTATAGAGACAGGTTATCCTGATATTGTGGGCTACCCTGATGGCTGTGCAGGGTATAAACATATATAACATATTAGTACACACATATTTGTATACACATTCCTATTGCTTGCCACACGTAAGTTAAATATCTATACAAGAGCACACCTCCTCAATTAGGTAGAAAGAGATAGCTAACCACATGCTTACTAATTACTATGTACCTTGTTACAGTTGTTGTATGCCCAGAAAGCTATTTCTCCAAACATTGCTGCCTATACATCTAATATGGCTTACAAGGAGTGCATCAATTAACATACAACATGCAATGCACTTCTAACTTTATACATCTTTGCACAACATGTGGGTAAATGAGGCCTTGTGTCATGTATAGCTCTTCCAGTAGTGATGACATGAAGTGAAGCTATCTGCTTAGGCATGCACCTTGATATCCTATGCAGGATATCTGACTGTTTATAAGTCCATAACTTAGTACCAGGCTAACTGCCTTTGTGGGCTATTCCACATCCAGCCAATTACTCCATGTGGGAGCCAAACCCTGCACCTTGTGTCTCTAAGGTGACCACCTTAACCACTATGCCAGCCTCCCACCCAACTGTCTCTTCTTCCTGAATACATAAGTTGTTCTTCTTTAATTCAGGATTCATTCTATATTCAATATTAGTAGGCTAGCATTTTACTCCTTGTGAATGTCTAAGGATATTTCCATGGCAAAGGATTCTTCTGCTAGTGTTCAATATAAAGCAACTGCCTGATGAATGAAGAACACCAAAAGCAAGCTTTGTCTCATCTGGCTATGTGGTGAAAAGGGGTGGAGCACTGACTGCAACTCGGACAACTAAGGTTCAATTAGTGTCCCAAGTACAAAAAGAGTAAGGCAAGGAGGGAGAAGAATGAAGGAGCATGACCCACTTGCCTCTAATGGAGGTGGTAGGAGTCATGCATACACTTCTGGGTATGCCAGGTGGTGCAATTTTCCTGTCTTGAGACTAGTGAAACCACAGGTGAGTGCTTTCTGGGGAGAAGCAAGGCTGCTTGAAAGGAATGGTGCCTTCAAAAGTGAAGGGAGGACCTTGACTGTCAGTACATGGCAAGCACCCTCCTCGGTGTTTCGTTGGGCGTGTGCAATAGAACGGTTTAGCAGCAAAAACCTCAAACCACTGCAAAAGTAGCATAAATCATGTCCAGTCCCATTGGTCCCCATCTGCTGTGATGGGGAATGTGCAAGCCAGTTTGCTAGAATGGGGCTGATGACTGACAGACACTGGGAGCAAACATATTGTTTCCTTTACAGCTGGTTTAGTGAGTGGCTACTGAGCCATGGTGCTGGTACATTTTGAAAAGTAAGTGACTCGCATTGCTCTAGTCCCAAAAGTCAATACCTACTCTAATCTAGCTGAGACATTGAGCACAGCCATGAGTATTGTAAGGTCAAGGAATCTGTAAAGGCTTTGTTGCAATGTCTTTCTTTGCTAGTATCCTGGTGATTTACATATGTCAGAAGCAGAATTTATTAAACAATACTGTTTGTTTGCATTGTTTCAAGTGTGTCTGTCTACCGTTATACAATGACTAACCACTTTTCTCTTCATTTCTTTGCTATCATCTCTTTCTATTTTTCCTTCATAAAAGGGGGCTTTATCTGTACAAAGTATGGGGGCATGACCACCACTATTCAGCAGACTCCTATATTTTGTCCTCTTGTGTGCCATTGTTTGCTACTTTACATTATTTCCTGCTTTTGCATGCACCCAGTTCCTCCCCTTGCATGCAATTAACAGTTCTCCTCGCTGGTAGATTTATAGCACTGCAGTTGCAGTTGCACAACTATATATGTGTACAAGTCACTTTAAGCCATTCTGCCACAAATACACTAGCATTTTCAACATAGCCTCTATCTATATCTGTATATATAGCTGTATTCTCTATCTGTATTTATATATTTAGATAAATAGATAGATAGACAGATAGATAGATAGATAGATAGATAGATAGATAGATAGATAGATAGATAGATAGCATTCTATATATCTCTGTAGATAGATATCCTATCTATCTATCTATCTATCTATCTATCTATCTATCTATCTATCTATCTATCTATCTATCTATCTATCTACCTATCTATCTATCTATATATCTATATATCTATCTGTCTCTCTATAGCTATAGCTATCTATATATGGATATAGGTCATAAGATCGACAGCCACATTCACCGACAACAAAAACATCGACACCACATTATCGACAAACCATAAACACGACACCTCACATGCCCGACAAACAAGTAACCGACGGTCCACAAACACGAAACCCCATACACTGCACACACCACAATAACAACAATCAACTAACAAAACACATCCCCTTATCCAAAAACTACACACAGAACACAAGCACACCAAACTCCTCACAAACCCACACTAAACCTCACACACACAACTATGTACAACCCTAACCCAAACCCTTACCCTAAGGTCCGTCACTATCGCACACTCAGCTAACCCGCGCCCTAACCCTAACTCACTTAACCCACCCCTAACCCAGAAAATACCACTACCGCACACTTACATAACCCGCGCCCTAACCCTAACTCACTTAACCCGCCCCTAACCCAAAAAATACCACTACCGCACACTTACATAACCCGCGCCCTAACCCTAACTCACTTAACCTGCCCCTAACCCAAAACATACCACTACCGCACACTTACCTAACCCGCGCCCTAACCCTAACTCACTTAACCCACCCCTATCCCCACAGACTGTCACTATCCACACTTACCTTACTCGCACCCTAACGTCCGTCACCACCGCATACTCACACAGCCTTCTTTCCAACTCACTATCCCTGGCATCGGCATGTCCATCCGTAGCGTCGGTCTTCCGAGTGTCGATCATCTGGCGCCCGCTAATCCGTTGTCGGTGATGTCGGCTGTCGATCTTCTAAACTAGACCCATATACACATACCAGTAGATAGATATAGCTATAGCAACAGATATATATGTATATATATATATATATATATATATATATATATATATATATATATATAGATACATAAATCAATTTATTTCT
The DNA here is from genome assembly GCF_019279795.1 of Protopterus annectens. Taxonomy (NCBI): domain Eukaryota; kingdom Metazoa; phylum Chordata; order Ceratodontiformes; family Protopteridae; genus Protopterus; species Protopterus annectens. The sequence continues at coordinate 489,465,917 of NC_056744.1, forward strand.
CTCTCTCTCTCTCTCTCTCTATATATATATATATATATATATATATGTGTGTGTGTGTGTGTGTGTGTGTGTGTGTATATATATATATATATATATATATATATATATATATATATATATATATATATATATATATATATATATATGCCTATTCCAAGATGCAGTGGTCTGAGAAATAACTATTTTTAGCTCTTGCAAATTTTATGGAAGATGGTATGTGGTCACTCTGTATATTTTTTCTTATACCTCTCTGTTCATTTTTCATTATAAGTTTGACCTGGTATGCATATTTGATACATTCTTCACCTTTCTAGATTGGAACATAGCTGCCTGCACAAAAGTGCTTCCCGTCTTTCTTCAAAATCACAATTACTCCATACTCTGTCATCATACCTCTCAACTGCCCAGATTTTTGCAGAATGTTCAGATTTTTGACTCACATTTTTGGTCTGTTTATCGTAAATGTATAGTTTTCTAGCAAATCACTGACAAATCAATGAGGACTGAAGTCAGAAAATAATGGCAGATATTTGATTTTCAGACTTCATATCCTTAAGAAAATTAATGCAAATGGAAAACCTGTTATTCTATCAGCTTTCTAAGTTTGTAAGACCAATATTTCAAAAAATATCCCTATTTTTTGCCAAGCCTACCCCCATTATGTGTGGCTTTGTCCAGATTTTTTGCTCTGAGAGGTTGAGAGGTATGTCTGTCATACTAGCTATATACTAGCTTTTACAATACAGGCAGCACATCTCAAGGAATCACGGACAATGTCTAATCTACTTTTTACACCCCTGACATATACTTTTTTCAAAATCTTATACCACATACTATTTTGTTTCTTATAATGTAACATGCAACTTGCATCTCTGTACTTCCGTTTGCTGACATAGACATGTGTAATTTGTATGGGATGGTGGGCTCTTACAATGTACAAATGACCAATAAATAACTTTTTAGGCTAACCATACCTTCAGAAATTGTCTGTAAGTTCAGTAATTTTAACCTTCTGCTCATGAAGTAAAATTAGAAAAAAAAAAGATAAATAAGTTAAAATGTTTTCCCCAGCAGCACACGTAAATGTGGCATACTGCACCTTTTCAGGTGTATTGACCATTTGTCTCATGGCACGGTAAAAATTTATTTATGAATCTAAAGTCTCCACATTCCTGATAAAACTTAATACAATGAGAGAATTCTTGCTGGTTGTAGCTATAGCACGTTTGCACTAATTACACTTTTTTACTTCTAAAACAATGACTTCTTGAAAACAAATCTTGGTACTCTGTGTTGTATAGCTGTCTGCCTGAATGGTCATTAAACAAACCAGATATTATGGATGCTATTTTAGCCTACATGAAGGATTTAATCAGCATTATCTTTCTAGAAGAAAGGCTACTACTACATGCTGTGCTATCGACTGAATTAGATCATAAACATGTAATGTTATATTGATCAGTTATTACAATTATGGCAACCTATCAATGATAAAATATACAGATCATTTTGCACTATTACATTTAGGTATCTGCATCCCTGAATCTGCCTACTAGCTGCTGAAGGTCTTTCATCAGCATGAACCACACTTGCATAGTAGCCCCTACCTGGCACAGCTTGTACAATGTCCAACAAGTGTGAGGTGTTATGGCTATAATATAACGCTTCCTATTGGCTGATCTAGTTTTTGACTGTCACCCATGAAAATCAGATTGGTTGGCTTGAGTATGGGAAAGCTGATAATCAGTAGTCAATAATGGAGAAACAATGCAGGAAAAATAAAAAAGTATTGTCTGTTCATTACATTATTGTTTGCTGGAGTCAAATAATCTATATAAACTTATTCCACATTGGTAAAGTTATACAATATTATTATTGCTATAATAATTACATAAATGTGGAGCCATGGTAGCCTACCTCTCAACCTCTTAGTGCAAGAAAGCCCAAAAATATGGACATATTTTAAATATTGCTCTATTGTTAAAAAGTTGCTGGAGTAACACAATTTGTCTAACATACATATTCTGAAGGATTTGAAGTCTTAAACGCAAATGTATACCATTATTTAGTGACTTAGATCAAAATAGCATTCTAGTGATTTGCCAGAAAACCACACATTTTATGAGGAACAGACCAAAAATATGAACCAAAAATCTGGACATTATGCAAAAATCTGGACAGATGAGAGGTATGCATGGCAGGGCTAGCCACCCAGCAGTGTAAACCTTGGCTTTAGATGATTGTCACTGATGAAGTGACATCCTGACCCCAAATGCAAAAATGGGAAAAAAGGATGAGTGAATTACTGAAACTTGGAAATCCCAAAATTAAATTAAGAAAAATATCTATCTATCTATGTATCTATCTATCTATCTATCTAATCTATCTATCTATATCAATAAATAAATAAATAAAAATATCCAAACACTATTAATCTTACAAGATTCTAACACCAGTTCTAAAGCAGTCTGCTAATATCTGCCTAATGTAATATTTGCAAAAAGCCCTTTATCAAGATAGATTATGCCCGCATAGGGAACACTCAGTGGCCCTCACACTGATACAGCTGGAGGGGTGATCTGTGGAGAAAGTCTACTTAATGTTGAGGGGACACTGCTAAACCCCTACCAGTAATAGATGTGTGGCTGAACTACTTGCTGATCTCCTTAGCTGTAAGCTTAGTAAGGTCGTATGCACCTATTTGCATAAGCAAAACTAACTGTGACCTTCCTATTCCATTACTTAAGCCTTTTATTACATTGTGGGAAAACAGATACCTATTATCTTCATATAAAACTTGATGTTTTTTATCAGATTCTCAAACACATTGAAATAAATACATACTGACTCACCACCACTTAATATTGCTTATTCTAAAAATACTTTTTGAAATACATTTTATTCTTGTTCATTAAAATGAAATTATTTGTTTCACGATTATTTATTATATGATTATTTATTTAATTGATTTTTAAGATACTGGGCTAGCTTTCTTACTTCTGTTCACCTTGTCACTTTTCTAATAGATTGGGTAATTGCTTTGATAATATACCCAAATATTAGGAGTTTCCATTAATGTAACTCTTTTCAAGGAAGGTAATACAGTTGGGTGAAGGCATTTTTCAACAGATGTTCAAGGAAAAGACACTCCCTAGGATGAAGAAAACAATTGCCTACCACAGGTAGAAATATTACCACTATGGATAGAAAATGCAATACAGAGACATCTATGGCCACAATGAAAAAGATCTCATCATGAGCTCATTAGCATGTCTCAGAACTGCACTGTAGCTTACAATAGCATTGGCAGAGCTGACAGCAGCATTTTCCTTAGAGCTAGTGAATCTTTTTGACAAAGGAACCCGTCTAAGTTCACACATGCATGCGCATAGACAAACACACTTACACACATGCATATAGACAAACGTGCGCGCGCACACACACACACACACACACACACACAGCCCATGTGACTGCCCTCCATGCTGAAGCCCTAAAAACATCAGCTGTAGTGCATTCTAAAAATCAGAAATCCTTTCCATGATGGAAGCATCTATGTTATAGCTTCCCTCTTGCAATAAGACTTTCTGAATCCCAGCCATTTTAACAGTAATGGTACTCTTGAAGCTTCTCTGTGTTATTTTTGCCAAGGTAATTATGTTTCCTTTTTACAGAATTAGATTTCATTGAAGTATTTTTGATGATTTATATATATATATATATATATATATATATATATATATATATATATATATATATATATGGGTCCCCTTCAGATGGTTGAACTTTTAAAAGCTCGACTTTCATATGGCCAAGACCACCATATGACCGAACTTTTAAAAGTTTGAACAGTCTGAATGTGGATCTCCATAGAGTGATGAACGGGAATATTTCCCTTTAATGCAATGTAGTGCGATCTCAGAGTCGGTATATTTAAATAGCGGGGATGTGGAGGGTGCAGTGGGGGCTTGCCCCCCTGCTAGCACTGTTCATTTTTATTTTATTTTTTTTTTCTCACATTTTCAAACATTCAAATGTTTGATCATATGGTCTCGGCCATATGAAAGTCGAACATTTGGATGTTCGATTATGTGAAGTATATATATATATATATATATATATATATATATATATATACACACACAGCACTGTGATATAAATAATAGAATGACTAATAAATTATAATAATGGTACTTACCAGAGTTTTTGACTACATTAGTCTTACACTGTTGTGGTTGTTGTTCCACTATAGAAATTAATATACTAATTGCATATTTCCGTATAAGCTGAGGTATATGAAAAACATTTCTTTCATAATAGTGAGCCTTTGTTACCATAAATTATCTCATAAACTGATTATGACCATTTATTATCATTATTTTATCTAGAATGTTGGCAAAATATGAATATTTCTATTGTTATTTCACAAGTAATACAAATTATTTCTTCTGAATAATGAAATTTCAACCTAACAAATTATTGCTATTCTTATCACCTATCACATTAAAGGAATATTTTTACTTGTCAAAACATGTTTAGTCTTTCACCTTTATATTAAAGTCTTATTTTGTTAAAATGTAGGAGTTAGCACAGAAGACTGATCATAAGCTTTTAATGAACTGATTTCTGTAGACCAGGGTCTGATCCTCTACCCTCCATCTACCTACTGTGCTTCTCTCAGTAAGCCACATAACCAGGCTGAGTCTGGAAAAAGCCATAAGGGACAGGACAAGAAAGGATACAGTGTTGCAGGTGGGTGCTCAGCCTGGCAAGATGCAAAGGAAATGACAGGCCAGGCTGTAGTCCTGCTGGTGGAGCTTACCTTAATAGTCTAGAGGGAACATGGTCAGGCCTTGTTTCTGTTCTCTTGTGTCAGGATCACAGCAACATTTCATAAACACATGGCTTGCATGATATTCTACACTATATAGTAGGTTTCTAGTACACTGGGCATAGACTGTGTAGCTAGCATAGGTCTACCAAACAGCATGTATGGCTGCCATGCCCACAGTAGCAACACTCTGGCACAATAACAGAATGGTGACACCACAGACGCATACAGACACATGGACCCAAATAGAGACTGGAGACAAAACTGAAACAATTGTTGACCAGCATGCATATTCATGCAAGTACGCTCTTATCAGTGGGCAACCCACAATAGTGTATTCATCATGTCAGGGGACCGAAGGAATGACAAGTGATGGAAAAGTTCTCCACAAAGTAGATGATGTTGCTACTACAGGCCTTATGCACTTGTGTATCTTTGAGAAGGGTATAACACAGAAGGTCTTCCTTGAGCAGGTGTGGCTGAAACTGTTGCAAAAAATCATTGCAGTGGCTAATTATAGCAGGACAACAATACAGGTAAATCACAGGATCACTGGTATGATACTGCATTGCAAGTCCTAGGTACAGAAATTGTCTGAGACAGGTTAGTCACTGTGGGTGAACCACCAACACATAGACATCTCACAGAGCAAGGGAAATTCCTTGTAACCTTCACTAGAGGTGGTAGGAGAACCCTCATACTTGTTCAAAGATTGGATGTTGGAAATGTGATAGAGACAAATGTAAGACTATTTAGTGGGCAGTGGCTGAACAAGGTTAATAGTAGCAGCATATTCCATTACTGTAGGACACTGACTTGCAGCTGTGGATTGTTTACATGGGCAAATTAATATGCATATCTGTTACCCTGGGACATTGGGCTGGAATTATTGCAACCAGCACCACAATGTACACATGTGCCCTTGAGTTAGTGTATGCCTGGCATACACGAGACTGTCTGACACTGACACTTTGTTGTGGAAGTCACAAATATGATTCAGTATTGTCACAGGTATGTTATTTGTATGCATTCACAGGTCGCATTGGTTGTGAATGCAGCACTCTCCTCATGTCAGTGGGTCACTTGTGGCTGATGGTAATTATATCAGCCACATGGCATAGTCTGATGAGATATGGAGCTATCAGCAATGCTAACAGTGTAGGGCAAAATCACATCACCCAGTGATGAGATGAGATGATCACACTGAGACTGGGGTAGGATCAGTGATTGCAAAGTCATCTCCTGTGAAACAGTCAGCCCATAGCAAAAAGCTCTGGTTGCCACAATCAACTGCAAACAGTTGTTAGAGGAGACTCTAAGATCAACAGAGACAAGGTGAAGACCTGGAAGCTGACTGGAGAGAAAGCACAACAGTTCAAGGAATTACTCAGGGTACTAGTGCCTCAAGAAGAGGAAACATGTGGTGTTGAGGAAGAATGGCAGCACCCCAAACTAGCATGTGTGAGGACTACAGAACAGGTACATGGCTGAGCCAGGTATGGAAATAAGGTGCATAAGGAAAGCTGGTGGTGGAATTCAGAAGTCCAGAAAGTCATTAAAAGAAAGAAGGATTGCAAGAAAAAGTGAGAGATAGAAAAGACAGACCAAACTAAGAAGGAGTATTGGTTGCCTAGGAAACATGCTAAAAGAAGACATCAGAGGCATGCTTCCAGCACAAAGAAACTCTATCAAATTGTAAGGCAAACACAGAAGGATAAAGAAGATATTCAGAATCCCTTCATAAGCAGCAAACCTTCATAAGCAGCAACTTGCTCACCAGCTAGTAGAAAATTGAAGGAAGATGGAAGGAGTACTTTCAGCAGCTTCTGAATACAGAAAACCCCACATAAGCTGTACTGCTCCATACTCAGCCTATAATGAAAGAAGAGGAGGAGCCCACCCTGGAAGAGGTTAGAATAACACTGAGGAAATGAAGTTAGGGGAAAGCAGCAGGGTCAGATGAGGTCACAACAGAAGTGATTAAGATGTTGGTCAAGATGTGAGAGAAATGGCTCCTGAGGGTAATCATAACAGTATGGAGAGAAAGGAGTACATTAGTTGATTGGTGAATAAGCATACGAGTACTAGTGTATAAGAACGAAGGGGATATCCACAACTGTGGGCATTACAGAGGTATCAAACTCCTGTCACACTGCATGAAAGTTCTGGCCAGGGTGATTCTTAAATGAATACAGAGAGTAGAAGAAAATAAGATGTGAGATGAGCAGTTCAGATTCCAATCAGGATACAGCACAACTGACCCAATGTTTGCAGTGAGACAGCTGAGAAGAAGCTAGAGATGAGTAGAAAGCTAACTGGTAATTTCTAGACTTGGAGAATGCATACAACAATATCATAAAAAGCTGTTGTAGGCAGTCCTAAGGAGGATTGAATTCCCAGAAACATTGGTAGAATTAGTGCAAGGTATATACAAGGACTCAATGACTCAAGTACAAACAGTGTTCAGACTCACAGAGGGATTTCTAGTGAGAGTGTGTGTGCATCAGGATTCAGCTATGAGTCTAGTGCGGTTCATACTGGTGAAGGACTACATCAGCAAACAGATTGTAGGGGATAGATCTGCAAAGTTACTGTATGCAGATGATTTGACATTACAGGCAGACTGAGCACAGAAGTGTAGCTGTCTCAACCAGCACCCAGTGCCAGTACTCCACCCCTCAGCTCTTCAAGTCAACAGCAAAAAAAAAAAAAAAAAAAAAAAAAAAAAAACACTTTACAGGCATTAAGCCAGTTGTTAGATTGTTTGGTACAGATCATCATTCTCCAGCTCTTCCACTGAAAAGAAAAAAAAAACTTCTACTTGTGCACCAATCAGGTGGCCAAGATGTACAACCCAGCCCATGCCCTGCTGCCTCAGATCTCACTCGTTTCTGTGACCTGCCCCTCCTCCTTATTAATAAAAATATAATGATAATAATAATGTCTTCTTGTTATAAACTAGCTCAAACTGTTTGCTACAAATGTAGCAAACAGTTGCTTCAGTTTATACCTTCACTGCATGGAGAACTAAAGTGCTCAGGTTTTTGTAAAAAAAAGTGATTTTTTTTTAACTTTTATTCTGTAGCAAATTGCTTACTACAATGTAACAAGTAATTGCGACAGTTCAGAACACTCACAGAGCACTACAGCACTAAGGTTAGACTGCAAATGCAATAATGCCTCTTAAAAGCTAATATTGCATTACAGATTAGGATCAGCTGATCCCAGCGCCCTCCAACACTTTGCACATGAGGCAGTTGCCCCTCTCAACCTACTCTAGTTATGCTGCTGTCTCAGCAAGAACTTCAACAAATGATAGAGGAATGAAGAAGGCAGATGGGATGAAAATGAGTACACATAAGATGTTTATAAAGTTAACAAATGGGAGAAAGCAGAAGAAGGTAAGAACTGTGATTGAAGGGAAAATAGTGTAAAATGGTTCAGGCACACAGGCAGTAAGACATTTTCCAGAAAGTGATATTCAGCTACAGAGAAATTTGGATGATGTGAATGCCCTGGGAGCTAAGTAAAAAATGTGGTGCCATGCTCATTATTTCAATAACCAAATGCACAGGAGGAAAATAATGATTATGACCTTGTGGCCCCCAAGGCAACATGAGACAGCAGACAGTATGGCAGGCTTCAGCAGCAGACTGGCCAGTGGGCTTGTCAGTCGCAGTAAAAATGCAGTGCACAATGGGCAGTGCCTTTATAATTGGTGTGTGTGGACCACTGATCCCTTCACAGTGTCTAGGGAACATTACCTAAAATGCATACTGGATCATACATGTGACTGCAGTAGCATGGTGCCTAGGCTGTGAGATATTTCCCTGTGGTAGATTTGGCTGGGGACACATGGCTGAAGTGACAGCTGCAGAGAAATATGGCTGTTTCAAATTCCCTGTGGGCAAAGAGAAGCATACATTGCCACTCCCACAGTTTTACTAACCAAGTGAATGGGGTCATAAGTAGTAATGAGTGTTGTGTTCAGTATATAGTATATGCTTATGCAGATACAACATAGAGAAGTGTGCTACAGCATGGAGGAAATATTGCATGCTGCTACTGTCACAGTAATGGATAATGTTTGAAAGTAACAGAATTATGTTTTATATCTATGATTAGATAGATAGATAGATAGATAGATAGATAGATAGATAGATAGATAGATAGATAGATAGACAGATAGATAATATACAGAATGGATCATGAGATTAAAAGTGAGGAATTACATGGGATAGAATAAATAGTATCTCTGACAATTTACAGATTATAGTAGAACTGGAGTATCACATGTACTGTATCTAACACAGCAAGACTTATGTTTTCCTTTTTGTTGGGACAGTGGATTAGAAGGTGTGAATGAAGTGAAATTTGGAATGGCGTTATGGAAGCTGATGTGCAAAATAAAGGTTAATATGGGGAACAAGCTATGGAGAAGTCACTTGGACTAATTATCAAGGGGACGACATGATATTATTGTATTGTGTATAACTGATACAGATGAGCTCAACAGAGGAATTCATAGTCTAACCATAATTATTACAGCAGTAACATTGCTGGCTTAGTGTGATGTGATTTTTCACAGACTTGCAGAAGGATTGTAGGTTAGTGGATGGTCTCATTTCTTGTGGCACTAAATTCCACATGGCCAGTGCATGTTTGGCAAAAGCATTCTCTTCTAACACTAGACTGTAAGGGGGGTTAGCTAACAAAGTTTAATCTGTGCCATTGCAGGCCGTGATGTGAGTTTCTAAACTGGAATAGATTTTTAAGTAGTGGACAGTGGCTGTCATCAATTTGTTTGAATATTAACTGCAAGCCAGCCAGATATATCAATTGTCCGACAAAGCACCACATTATATGGATTAAGGTGGATGAATCTTAGAATTATATGTACTTTTGAAGTAGTGCTTTGTTTTGAAAAAATGGTGATGTAATGAAGAGAAAGAAATATTTGAGCCTAGGTAGTAATGTGCTTGTTGCTATAGTATACCTCACTTCTTCATTTAGCAGTTTAGCTATTATGTAGATCTTTTGAGCTGCCTAAGAACTTTTTGGCACTGCTGTCCCACATGTTGTAGAAAGGATACACTTTTTTCCACTACTAGACTAGGAAATGTTTGTTGCATGATGCTTCAAAACTGTTTCTCGTGAACATGTATATTGAGGGTACATTCTGTGGACAATTGTTTACTATTTACAACTAGCATAACTATGAATTTTATGCTGTTCAAAGATAATCCATTTAAAGACAATTCCAGAGATTTTCAAAATCAGTTTTAAGTACTGAGTTAATTTATTGGATATAAACAGTGGCTACAGTAATAACATCATCAGCATATAAAATGCAGTTATGGTTGGGGCACTCCCACTGGTGATCGTGCTTAGGCAAAGTAAAGATGACGTCTGATCCATTTGCAAATTTCAACAGATAATACACATTATTTTAGTTTTAGCTGTATGAAATAGTGATCAGCACTTTCAAAGTTAATGTCTAAATTAATGAAAATACCATTGCATTGTCCTGTCTCTTGAGTTTTTAGTGAATGCGCTGATGAAAGTGGCGGTGCTATATTTGGGAATAAAACCATGCTGCCTGTCAGTGAATATATCATACTGGACTAGATAGTCTACCATTTATTATTATTATTATGTATTTTTTTCATTACTTTGGCTTTTGAGTCAAGGCTGGAGATTGGTTGGTAGCCTGCTGCTGCATTGCAGTGGTGTGCACACCTAACTGGTCCTTGTTTTGTTTCCCACTTACAGTTTTAAAGTAAAAGTGCGGGTAATTTAGGAGGGCATGTAGAGGATTAGTGTGTATGAGACGATGATATTGTTAAAGGTACTTAGCTGAGGCTGAGGATGGGTTACACATGCAAATGCAAAGCCCTTAGACTGCTTTTGGATTCAGTGGACATGATTATGGTATTGTTGGCTATCAGCTTTACATTGATACAAAATTCTCTGAGTTGCCCTGAGAGAGCTTTTTACATATTTCTGCAGTATTCAAATTTAGCTTTTTTGGTACTCAGTGGCCTCGTATTGATTGTATTTTTCAGTATTATGTTAGTCCAGATTCCAGTCTATTCAGGCAAGGTTCCTACTTTCAATTAGTTATGCAAGTTGAGGAGTTAGCCAAGGTACATTTTTGTGATTTTAGTTTACCGTTGTTTAAATGATAAAGCTTATTTTGAATGTTGATTAAAGTATTCATGAATACTGACAGAGCAGTTTTTGGGCACATGGTTATATGTAATGGATTTCAGTCAAGTACAGCAAATTTTCTAAGTGGCACTGCAGCATAGATATCAGATATGCGCCACGTGGTATTTGAATTAAATGGTTGTTTAGGTGTTTTGGGACCCTAGGTGAACGGTATGGGATTATGGTCACCAAAGGATTTAGGGAGTACTTTTTTTGGAAGACATTCTTCAGGAAAATTTGTTATCATGACATCCTGGCAACAGCTGGATGAGTGTTTAAGTCGGGTCCCTTTTGCAACTAGTTGATTTAGGGTGATGGAGAGATATAGTCAACTGGGAGTTTATTTAGGGGTTCTGTGTATTTAAGAGTGACATATCCCGTAATAAATACTTGGTTATTTTAGGTTAAGAAATAGATATTGGCTGGCAGAGTCTGCAGTGTATTGACTGACGGTAAGGATGTCATTTATATAATTTCTATAAAGATTTTATACATGCTTTGAAAACGTTAACGCTAATAGGGTCCACTTGGGATAGTTATATAATTTAGCATTGCATATTAGTGCCCAGACTAAGAACTTTGAGTACTTCACATCCCATTTAGTAAACTAGGAATGTTATCACAGAAGGTTGAGTAAATGTGCAAAACATATGGGGTTAACCATGATTTCCCCTTGAATCATGATTCTGTAATGGCTAGTATAATGGGGTTATACTGTAGAAACCATAATTCAGGTTTGTGGCCATTTATTTTTAATAATGCAAATAGTCATGTTTGCAAGTTTTAGTTGGTTGGGGAGTAGATTGAGATGAGTATCAACATCTTAATCCAAAATGATAGTGGCCAGAAGTAGATTACGTTTATTAGAGTGGAATATTGGTTTAAGGGTGGGCTTTTGGCATATTTTTTTGCAATGATCATGGATTTGAATTTGCAATGAACCATTAGACTTACTGAACTACTCAAAAGCTACTGATGTCTTTCTTTTTCTGATTTCATCCGTTGAAAAATACACAGCATATTAAATATTTTGCTTTGTGTCTTTTAAAAGAAATGCACTTGTAAAAGCACAGACTGATTTGTGACAGACTGCCACTGGACCCAATCAAATCTTAGTGGGAATTGTTCCTGTTGCATGGAGTTTATATCAGTTACGGCTAGATATTTTAAACTGTCTAAATTCTTACTACAAAAACACATTAGATGAGCAGTAATAAAAGAATTAGAAAAAAAAAACAGCACACACACACACACACACACACACACACACACACACACACACACACACACACACACACAAACTCAAACATGTGCACGTAGAAAGATAAACAGATAAATATGCATGTAAACTTACAGTGAGAATGATACAAAGTTCATGAGTTTTATCCTGCTGTCCTGAGTATAATCCCTTGACTTTACATGTGAAAACTGTATGAAACTCAGTAATTAATTCAGTAAGACAGTACTTATGGTTAAGCCTGAAAAAACATACATTGGGCCAAACCAGGAAACAAATGAATAAAATGAAAACAAATATCAAGTGCATATACAGTATTCAGACTGATTTTCTATCATGATTTTGTCATTCAAAAGGCATGTGAATGGCTGAATATGGAAATTATAAAAAAAACACTCCCCCGGATTTACTATTCTTCCGTGTGGCCATTTAGCAGCAGGAAGGCAGCGCACCATGCATATTAATGAAGGCACACTGCCTGAGCTCCTAATCTTACATGGAGCACGTAAGAGTGCAGGGGGCGTGTCTGAGAGCAGACCTCTCAGAATATACATGCCCCCACAATGAAGAACTGCAGAAAGGCCAAAGGAATGAGCAAGACTGTTCATAGGTGTCCACATATCCCCAGGAACATTCCCCCACATGTACAACAGCAATAGTAAATACAAATCAAATAAACAAATTTTTTTTTTTTATTATTAAGAATCCGATTAAAGCTAACCATAGGTGTGCGGGTGAGTCCATCACTTAGCTACGGTTAATGCAGCTTAAATGGCTGAAGAGGATAACAAGGAAGACATATGCAAATGAAGCAGTATAGCAATAGTGTAGTGGGCAGAGCATTCGCCTTACGAGCAGGCATTCTCGGATCGATTCCCACTGCAGCACATTCCATTTTCCATGGCAAATCACGTTATGACCAATATTTTAGTTGCATAACTCACTAAATGACATATATTTATGAACTGGAGTACTGCATTAAATGCACATATGAGGTGTCAGTGTCATAATGTTGCAAAGTCCCCAGATAAGCACATGTGCCCCATATAGTATATGTACACAGGAATCATGGATATAAATGGAAGGTAAAATGTGTAATGAATGACAACTCCATACAGCTTCCAAATCCCCCACATTCCCAAAATCCATTAGATATTACTGTCTAAATCACTGCAATTCAAAGTGGGAGTAAGCGCTAGTAAGCAAGTGTAAGCACCAATAAGCAGTAGTAAGCATATTTAAGCAATAGTAAACAAGTTTAAACCCATTTGCATGGGGATAAGCAATGCACATACAGGTTAAGCAATTTTGAAGCTAACTCTCTGTAAGCATATTTAACCAGAAGTTAGCATTGCTTACTCTCGCGCAAACTCATGCAAGCCCACTTACAACTGCTTAAAAGTGCCTTTATCATGCTGTATGCAATGGCCTTTGTTCTGCCCAGCAACAAAATAAACAGCCTCTGCAAGGCTCAAACCCATCACCCTGCACACCATAGCCAAAGTTATTTACCACTAAACCATGTCAGATATACATAAACCTGATGTTTTCACAAACATATCATCCAGCTCAGGCATTCAACAGTACAGGGAATGTATTTCAGCATGTAGATATATGTGCGTGTGTGTGTATATATATTAATATCTACATTTATATATCATATCTATATATGTAGATATATATTTATATATATATATATATATATATATATATATATATATATATATATATATATACTTCTTCTTCTTCTTTCAGCTGCTCCCATTAGGAGTTGCTACAGTGGATCATTTGTTTCCATTTCTTCCAGTCCTCTGCATCTTGCTCTGTCACACGAACCGCCTGCATGTCCTCTCTCACCACATCCATAAACCTTATGTTAGGCCTTCCTCTTTTCCTGTTACCTGGCAGCTTCATCTTTTTCCCAATATACTCTGCAACCCTCCTCAGCACAAGTCCAAGCCAACGTAATCTTGCCTCTCCAGCTTTGTCTCCAAACCTTCCAACCTGGGCTGACCCTCTAATATATTTATTCCTAATCCTGTCCACCCTCGTCAAACCCAGTACAAATCTTAACATCTTTAACTCTGCCATGTCCAGCTCTGACTCTTGCCTTTTTGTCAATGCCACCATCTCCAACCCATATAACATAGCTGGTCTCACTACCCTCTTGTAGACTTTCCCTTTCACTCTTACTGGTACTCTTCTGTCGCAAATCACTCCTGACACTCTTCTCCACCCTCTCCATCTTGCCTGTACTCTCTTCTTCACCTCTGTTCCACACTCACCAGTCCTCTCAACTGTTGATTCCAAGTATTTTAACTCATCCACCTTCACCACCTCTACTCCCTGCATCCTCACCATTCCTCTATCCTCCCTCTCATTCACACACATATATTCTATCTTTGTCCTGCTGACCTTCATTCCTCTTCTCTCTAGAGCATATCTCCACCTCTCCAGGGTCTCCTCCACCTGTTCCTTACTCTCAGTACAGATCACAATGTAATCTGCAAACATCATAGTCCATGGGGACTCCTGTCTGATCTCGTCTGTCAGCCTGTCCATCACCATTGCAAATAAGAAAGGGCTTAGAGCTTTTCCTTGATGTAATCGCACCTCCACCTTAAATGCATCCGTCACTCCCACTGCAGACCTCACCGCTGTCACACTACCCTCATACATATCCTGTGCCACTCTTGCATACTTCTCTGACACTCATAACTTCCTCATACAATACCACAACTCCTCTCCAGACACCCTGTTATATGCTTTCTCTAAGTCCACAAAGACACAATGCAACTCCTTCTGTCCTTCTCTGTACTTCTCCATCAACACTCTCAGAGCAAACATGGCATCTGTAGTGCTCTTTCCTGGCATGAAACCATACTGTTGATCGTTAATTATCATCTTCTTTCTTAACCTAGCTTCTACTACTAAGCCAGTGCATTTTTTGTGCCGGTCCAAAGCCCAGATAAATGGGGAGGGTTGCGTCAGGAAGGGCATCAGGCATAAAATTTTGCTAAATCGTACATGCGGAGAACAGTACAGATATATATATAAATATAAATATATATATATATATATATATATATATATATATATATATATATATATATATATATATATATGGTTTACTATCATTATGTCAAAAATTAAAAAAAAAGTGTACTTAGCGAAGAGTTTCGCCGAAAGTACACAATTCTGAACATTCCTAAAGTTGAAAAACAGCTGTTAATGTTGAAAATGTCACGAGTGACATTTTTGACACTTAACAGTAATCCCACCCTTCCCTTAACTCCCTAATTAACTCATGTTTATGCAGGGGGCAAAAAAGCCCTGCACCCCCCACACCCCTAACTTAATATTCCAACTCCGAGATCGCACTATAGTGAGGAAAGGGATGTATTTCCCTAACCCACTGTACCGTGATCCCCTTACATGAGCAAACCTTATAATTGCGAATGCACAGTCCATTCACAATAATAATGTTCGCTCACATAACCTGCAGAAATATGAAGTATTCGAACATATGTTGTTCGAATAGTTCATAGCCATGCAATTGCATGGCGAAATTATAATAGTAAACCTATATGTATATATATATATATATATATATATATATATATATATATATATATATATAAACATATATACACTCATATGCATACATCTATATATATATATATATATATATATATATATATATATATATATATATATATATATATATATATATATATATATATATATGTCTACATCTATATGACTATATATATATATATATATATATATATATATATATATATATATATATATATATATATATATATATATATATATATATATATATATATATATATATGTATATACAGCAATTTATATATATGTAAGCAGATATATATGTCTATATAGGTATATATGGACATACATCTGTAGATAAAAATGGGAACATAACAAAAACATATATGTCCACATGCACCGTTAATGTGGTTGAGAGGAACCAAACAACATACGTCTTGTATGAATAGTTATTCCCCCCCACAGCCAAATACTTCTGCCCTGCAATACACTATCAACTGTTGCAGATCCCATAACCAGGACTTGACACGACATGGGCACAAAATGTTAACAGTACTCCATCCCACCTGCATGATGTCAGGCTGGTATCAGTAATATATCATGCAGTACAGTCTGGCTCCCCTAGGGAATGTACAATGTGGAAGCACTCAACATCCCTAGGATACATATACACAGACACACATATGCAGATACAGATATATATATATACATATATATATATATATATATATATATATATATATATATATATATATATATATATACACACATATATACATATATATATATATATATATATATATATATATATATATATATATATATATAGATAGATTTAAATATATATATATATATATATAACTACACATACACATGCAGAGATATGTATAGGAAGATACATATGTAAAAGGTGCACACAATATGGAACAGCCACTGTGCCTACAGTTACCACCTTACCAACTGGACACTGTATGAGCCACCCATACAAATGACAATTGTTGCCTGCAACATATACCCACAGAGAGGTCAAAGGATATAACACCACACACAGATTTGCATACATGGGAAAGCTTTATTTGTGTACTATTCCAGTTGTATATGCCATGTCATATAGCTGTTTAGACACTGACATCCATATAAACAGAGTAATGCAACTGTGAAACAGTTATACTAATACAGTAGTCTGGAAATGATAACATATGCTGCTTTGCAGGCCGAGGCCTTCAAGTAGTACAATAGTAAAGACAGACTGGACCACAGGATACAAAGCAATCAGCAGTAAGTAATTGCAGATGTATAAGTCAGCAGCCTCTATCTACACACTTTACACAATCCCTAGGGGGTTAAACCCTCAGCTGACACAATGGGATGTAACTGTTTCATAACAGAGTATAGCTGACACCATCACAATCACACTGACAAACAGAACAAGGTGGATTGTATGGTAATGTACATCCAGATACCTTAAGGCAGCTTACCCCTGATACCGCCACATGTTGTAACAGCCTAGGTTAGTTATGGTGCATCCCCCCCAGACTCAAAAATACAGGGCCATGTACCACTGTTACATACACTGGCCTCTGGAGGGCATAAGGGTGCACATGTATTGTGTAGGTGAAGCCCACACATATATGGCCCCAACCACACCATATGTGTGGGGGACACAATAGCAGTGGAATGATGGCAGGAATGACAGCATGACATACTCACAGCCCACTACAGAACAACCCCTGATAACATGTCATATGTGCAAAGCCTGGTATGTAGATAGAGGACAGAGGCTGGAACACAGGCCCATATGTGTAAAACTGTTGACATATACTAAGCAAGTCACTGGTGTTACAGGATAGTCTGCAACATACCCTTAGTCAGGAATATGAAGTTAGAAACAGAAATGGATGTAGCCATGTACTGATAGCACTCAACAAACACACTGCCAGTGAATTATCTGACACAAGACCTGTGTGGTGACAAAACACAATAGGCATACCTCTGGCCATCAAGAGGATAGGCTCATAGTTGAGAGCTATGCAGACAGACTGCATTCCAAATTAAACTAGTATGTACAGACAAACCCTGTAACACCATGCTATACAATGCATACAGCAACTATACTCACACTCTGTCTGTAGTTCTGGAACCTCCTACAAATATGTAGCTGGCCTGAGTGTGCAGGTTCTCCTGTAAGAGGTATTGCTACCTGCTGTCTGCAACACTGATGCCCACATACAGGCAGGATGTCCATCATACAGCAAAGGTAAAGGGACCACGCCCACATGATCTAGGAATTTATAGTAGGTGGTTGCCATGACAGTGGTAATTGGAAGTACTGCACAGCATGCTGTATGCAGAAAACAAGTGGAGGACACTGATTGATGCAGAGACCATCGCCTGATCATGTGCATCACCTAAAAAATCCATGCAGGAATCTATTCAAAGCAGTTTGTTCCATTTACTGGAGAGAGAGAGAAAGAGAGAAAGAGAGAAAGAGAATGAAAGCCAAAGGCAAAGCCAAAGCAAAAAAAAAAAAAAAAAAAACAAAGAAAATAATTACATCCTGCAAACTATCCAGGACAGACATCATTCCCACAACAGGTATGTGAAGTATATATGCATGTAACTGAATGTAGTACCTGGTCCATAATAATGGGATAGATGATGTGGAATTATTTATACGTGCTATCAGGTATTGTTGTAATGATTTTCAACTGAACAACTGCTATGGACAATAGTGTCTGTGCCTGTGGGCAGTGGGCTATAGCTGTCATCTGTGTAGATCAGCACTGACTGACAAGATGTAAACCATCATAGTGTGTGTTGTGTAATGGGAAGTATGTATATTATGTGGCCAATAGCTGGTGGTGGAAGTAATGCCATTATGATGGACATGTGGGATCCACAGCCCACCCCTTGCAGGATATTCAGGTTACTCTGTAATGTAGCATGCAGGAATGCCATAGGTGTGTAATAGAGTTACCTGCAATCTGGTCCTACATATACCCTGCTAATTTCAGGCTGTGTCCATATGTGACACCTGTCTGTGTTGTAGCAAGGCAGAACAGTGCAGCTGTGCAGGAAGGTGTGAGATTGTGGACCTGATGTCTTAATGTACCCCACATATAGGTATGCATATGTGTACATATGCACACATATATAATATATAAAACTATATATATATATATATATATATATATATATATATATATATATATATATATATATATACATTTATATACAGATACCCTTGTGTAGACATACATATGAGCACATATATACATCACATATATCTACACATATATAGATATATACCTATATGCACATGTCTGCAATATATACAAACACACACACAAACATATATGTATGTAAATACATGTCTCCTATATTACTACCACAGTGATGCATGCTATGTGAGAGGAAACAGCTCACATAGCAATGCACACAAATATCTACAGCTGGCAGAGTGTGCAACATGGATGGGTATGTCACATGTGAACCCCCTGTTGGGCCACATTACACTTGTCTGTGAAGTATGGAATGGGAATATGGGGAAGTATGGCAGGTATAGTTGTGGAGGTTGTCAGGGTTGGTAGATATAGAGGACAGTCTACATGGGTGGTATGTGACACATATGGTGGGTAAACACCCTGGATGGTGTGTGTGATTTGTGATGTGGACACCACATGGGCCCCAATATGGACACAATGGGAACAAGCCTCCCACACACTGCTACTCTCAACAGCAGTTCACATCCTGAAGGTGCCTGGCCTGGAGGCTGAGCAGGAGGAGCATGTTGGCCCTGTGAATGTGTACTGGGTGCCTCAGAGTGATATTGCACATCGCACATGTGTCATAGGTTCATAGGAAGGTACTAGGCTATCTACCCGAGGGCATTTATAAGCCTAGCCAGAGTGTGTCAGCTTTTGCCACCCCATTGATTAATTAACTGAGCCTCTGTCAAGAAGATCCAATGAAGTGATCCCAGGGGTGTATTTTCTGTTACCCATCCACTTGTTAAGGTTTTTCTTGAAGAGTGTTAGTGAGGGGCTCTGCCTAATGTAGTTAGGAATTTTGTTCCAAAGCATGGGGAGTCTCAATGACAGGAATCTATCCCTCCAGCATGTTCTATTTATTGTTGTGGTGAGGTTTAGCTCACTAGAGCGAGTGGCTCAAATTGACTTGGATTTCTTTAGGTGGAGCATGTCCATCAATTCTGAGTTAGACATGGCTTTGTAAGTCAGGCAGAGATCACCTCTGAGTAAGCGATATGCCACTAAGTACAGCTGGAGTTTTTCCAGTCAGGCTGCATAGGACATATGTTTGAGACCAGTAATCCTCTTGATGAGGTACTTTTGTGGTCTTTCCAGCTGTTGGAAGTGTCATGTGAGGTACATCCCAAACGGGGCATTGTACTCTATGATAGGTCTGATGAGTGATGAGTAGAGGGGCACTATAACCTCTTTATTTCTAGATGCAAACCCTTTAGTAATTAGATGGGCTGCACAGAAGGATTTCCTAACTACTTTGGCAATATGATTGTCAAAGGAGATAATACTATCTACCTGGGTCCCCAGATCTCTTATTACCTCTTCTGTATTAAGGGGGCTGCCACCTATATGGTAATTCCTGCCACCTATGTGGTAATTCATGGGTGTTTTGTTTTTCCCAAATGGGATGACTATGCATTTTTTGGCATTTAGCTTGAGACCATGACTTTGACACCAGGTGTCTGTCTCAGTAAGGCCCTTTTGGAGAATGTCCGCATCAGCCGGAGAGTCAATTATGTCTCCCAGTTTGCAGTCATCGGTGAACTTGGTTAGCCATAGTCCTCCTGTATTTGCCTGTACTTCTGAGAAGTATACGCCGAACAGTAGGGGTCCCAGGACCAAGCCTTGTGGGACACCACTTGTGACTGGTTTAGAGTCGGACCTGGAGCCCACAATTCTTACATTGTGAGTTCTGTCTGTAAGCCAGTTGGCAACCCATCTCGTGACATAGGGGTTTATGTTCAGTCTGGTGAGTTTTTCTATAATTCCCGAGTGGGGAATGGTGTCAAAAGCCTTGGCGAGGTCAAGGTAGGCTGTGTGAACTACCTTCCCCTCATCTATGGCCTTGGTGACTGTCTTGAAGATGTCAACCAGGTTTAGTAGGCATGATCTTCTCTTAACAAAGTCAAACTGGGTCAGGTCAAGTGTTTGGAGGTTCCCAATGTCTTTGTTAATGAGTTCCATGATGATGTGCTCCATAGCCATGCAGACCAGGCTAGTCAGGCTTATGGGGCAATAGTTACCAGGGTCAGTTGGGGCCGCTCCTTTGTGGAGTGGAATAACCATTGCTGTGCACCATTTTATGGGCACGTAGCCTGTGGAGAGGCTGAGGTTGAACAGTGTGTTTAGGTGGGGGGTTAGTTCATTCTGTAGTTTGTACAAGATGCAGCCTGGGACACCATCTGGCCCCATTGACACTGTGCTTTTGACTTTTGAAAGGGCTGTTTTCACCTGTGCATCTGTGATTTCCGGGATACTACACTTTTCCGGTATTGTTGTGGGCCCTTTTGTGGGTAAGAGGTGGGTGAAGTTTGCACTGAATCTATCTTCCAGTATGTTTGCCATATCAGTGGGTTCAGTATATTTTGTGCTATGTTGCACTAGCTCAGAGCATATCTGTGAGTTGCCACTTAGATTCTTGACATAGCTAAAGAAGGCTTTGTGGTTATCTTTCAAATCCTTGGCTATTTTTCTTTCGAAGTTAGCCTTGGAGGATTTTATGAGGGACCTTAGCTTCTTACTGATGCTGACCAGGGATGTATTTCCTTCTTTGGATTTGTGTTTGTTCTGAACTAGTTTCCTCCTTCTGTTGTATAGCCTGTTTATGGCAGGGGTCAACCAGACTGGTTTCCTTTTCTTAGGAGAGTGAGTCTTGGTTTTGCAAGGGATGGCACGATCCATGCATCCTTTTAGGTGCTCATAGAGTGCATTTGTAAAGGTTTCTGCATCTTGGGCAGAATTATACTTTAGAGTGGGGGCTGTGAAACTTACCACCTCTGTCTTAAGTAAGATGAAGTTTGCTTTAGAAAAGATTTTTGCTGTGGTTTCCTTAGTTGGGGTGGTGGTGGGGTGTGGACATCCAGAGTGATTAGTTTATGGTCTGATCTAACCAGTGATGGGTTGACCCGTGGTGTGGAACACCTGTCATCCATGTTGGTGATGACCAGGTCCAATATGTTTTCACCTCTGGTAGGGGAGTTTACCAGCTGTTCCGAGGCATTTGAGTTGATAAATTCCAGGAAGTGCTGGACCTGGGAGTTTGTACTTGAGTAGTTTTCCCAGTTAACAGTAGGGTAATTGAAATCGACCAATATCAGGGTGTTCGGTAGGACCTTCATGTTTTCCAGTGTCTTCAGAAAGGTGGAGTGGTGGTCCTAGGTCATTGAGGGTGATCTGTAGCAGGCCACAATTTGCATTGCAGATTTGCCTGATGTTAGTTGCACATGGATGATCTCGAAGGTATCATGCTGCACCACTAACCTGGAGGTGTAGGTATCCTTGATCAATATGGATGCACACCCTCCTTTTGTGTTTCGGTCCATGTTCTGAGGCTGAAATGTGTGGTATGAGTTGTAGCCCAGTAGTGCTGGGTTACTCTGTGGAGCCTTGAACCAGGTTTCAGTTACTGCACAGATGTTGACATTCTCCATACTGAGGAGTGCTTCGAGCTAATGCATTTTGAGATTTAAACTCCTGGTGCTGAGTAGCATAACCCTCATATTTTTATTTGTGCTGTTTACAGAGGTGGGTTTGACTTTTGAGCCTTGCCTAAAAAAGGCACTATGGGGGCAGCAAGAGCCTTGGCCAGTATTCGAAAGCCTAGGGGTAACAGGTGCAAGCCATCTCTTGTGAAGCAACGAGGCTTGTCGAGCATGTCATACCAGGCTGACAGACACTGGATCCCCTTTGAATGACACCAGATGCTTAGGCAGTTGTTGAAATTGATCATTTTTTCTTTATACTGCGGTATCATTCTTGGTGAGGGCAGGATGCTACTCAGGGTCAGTGTCATACCCACCTGGGCTACATGAACAGAGAGCTCTTCCATGTCTCTTTTCATGTCGTCCATGGAGGTATGTCTCAGGTCATTCACACCAACATGAACAATGACAGAGTCATATTTGTACTTGTTCTGGAGTGATCTGAGTGCTTGTGTTATGTGACGGATTCTGGCTCCCGACAGGCAGCTAACAGTAACCTTCTCCTTGTCCAGCCTAGTGAGTGGGATGTCATTGTGCCTGACTATAGAGTCGCCTATTACTAGTGTGTTAGGTATGTTATTTTGCCTTAAGGGCTGTGATTGTGTGGCACACTGATTTTGTGTTTTATGTGATGTCTGGTTTGTGACGGGAGGTGCAGGTTTTTTGGGTGTCTGCTTTGGAGGTCTGTGATGCTTTTGCAGGTTTTTATTTAGAGCCTCCAAGTATGATTTTGTATATTTATGTGCATTTTTTGCCAGTGCTGGTTTAGTATGTCTATGTGAGGCTGGAGGTGTGGTGCAAGTGTTAAACTTCTCCTCATGACTGCTTGTTCCAGTCTTGGGTGGAGAGAGCTTAGCCTCCAATTTAGCTACATAATTGCATCTCTTGCATATGTTAATGTTTTGTGGTAGGAGGAGAGGGATGTCTGTGTACATGAGACAGTTATAACATTGCCTCAGGATACCCAGGTTCACCGGCAGGACTGGATAGTATACCTAAAATTGCCCTTTGGTCATTTCTGAATAGTAGGGTGAGCTACTTAGTAACTTGGTTTGTGAGGGGTGAATAATGAGCCTTGCCCTCCTGGGCAATCAAGTGTCAGGGTTTATTAGTGGTTGCTATTAGGTCTGAGCAAGTGCTGGATTGTAGGATGTTTTTTAAGTGCTTAGGTTGAGTGTTAGACTACTTTCAAGGGAAAAATTGAAGAGGAGACTTATTAGAGATGGGATGAATTTAGCCCTAGCTAACTGGCGCTGCCTGGATGTGCAGAACCATGCAAACACGTTTTTTACAGCAGGGAAATAAAAGAGATAAAAATTAGCTCAAAGTGGCCCAAAAACTACTAACTTCTGAGCTGGAACCACTCCTCCAGGGACAGATGGCTGATCAATGCTTCCTCTCTCACAGGTGAACAGAGAAACCTCCCTCTATCCAAGTAAGGTATGGGCAACTCAGAAAATTGTAGCAGCCCTGAATTCACCACTAGCCTGAAAACTGGATTATACTAGCTTAGAAAGGTGGGAAACAAGGAAAACATTTTTTTGAAAAGATAAGGGGAAAACAGTAAAAACACACTTAAAACAGCTTTAAATAACTGCAAACAGTAAACAATATACTTAAAACAGCTTTAGATGACTACAAGCAATCAGAAAAGGCTTTTAACCAAATTACCCAATTAACCAGTAAAGAAATCTCAAAACTGAGCCCTGTTCCTGTAGTCTTCAATCAGTCAAGTTCTAACTGCACACTCCTGCCACTGGGGTGTAGGGAAACCTTCTCCAGAAAAGAAGGCCTGGATTACTGCTCAAGTTATACAAACAAAGCTAGATTTAGCAGGCCTGGATCTAGTCTATGCTACAGCAAACAAAGCACACCAATTTCAGTAAGAAACAGTTCAAATATTTAGGCACTATAAGCCTTTAACCAGAAATTCCCAGATCAGAAGGGCAGATTCCAGCCACTCCTCCCACAAGAGTGCAGACCACAAGCTTTCGTAATGTAAAATAACTGGCCTGAAGCCCAAATGCTTAAACCAGTACTAATACACTTTTAGAATAACATACACTGAGCCCTCAAAAAGCAGTTCCCAACTTAGAAGGATGTAAGCTACCTGTCCTGCCACAACAGTGCATATCACAAACCTTAATGTAAAACAACTGGTCTAAAGCCCAAGTGCTTAAACCAAAATCCTTAGAATGATAGCTACACTTTAATCAGGTTACTACCAAGCAGTAACAAATACAATTGAATACTTTTAAGAAGGCCTGGATTAGTGCTCAAGTTGTGCAAACAAAGCTAGATTCAGCAGGCCTGGATCTAGTCTATGCTACAGCAAACAAGGTGCACTAATTTCAGTAAGAAACAGTTCAAATTTGCAGGCACTATAAGCCTTTAACCAGAAATTCCCAGCTCAGAAGGGCAGAGTCCAGCCTCTCCTCCCACACAAGTGCAGACCACGAACATTCTTAATGTAAAATAACTGGCCTTAAACCCAAGTGCTTATACCAGAACTAATACACTTTTAGAATAACAGACACTGAGCCTTCAATCAGCAGTTCTCAACTTAGAAGGATGTAACCTACCTGTTCTGCCACAACAGTGCAGACCACAAACCTTCTTAATGTAAAACAACTGGTCTGAAGCCCAAGTGCTTAAACCAAAAGGATTAGAATGATAGCTACACTTTAATCAGGTTACTACCAAGCAGTAACAAATACAAATGAATGCTTTTAAGAAGGCTTGAATTAGGGCTCAAGTTATGCAAACAAAGCTAGATTCAGCAAGCCTGGATCTAGTCAATGCTATAGTAAACAAGACGCACCAATTTCAGTAAGAAACATTTAAAATATGCAGGCACAATAAGCCTTTAACCAGAAATTCCCAGCTCAGAAGGGCAGAGTCCAGCATCTCATCCTACAAGAGTGCAGACCACAAACCTTCTTAATGTAAAATAACTGGCCTCAAGCCCAAGTGCTTAAACCAGAACTAACACACTTTTTAGAATAACAGACACTGAGCCTTCAATCAGCAGTTCCCAACTTAGAAGGATGTAAGCTACCTGTCCTGCCACAACAGTGCAAACCACAAACCTTCTTAATGTAAAACAACTAGTCTAAAGCCCAAGTGCTTAAACCAAAAGGCTTAGAATGATAGTTACACCAAGCAGTAGTAAATGCAATTGAGTACTTTTAAGATGATGCAAAAGCAAAATAAAGTAGGAAGAAACACAAATACAGTAAAATAAATTCAGTAAAAACAGACTACAACCAAACAAATCAAATGGAAGAAAAGACCACACCGGATACTCCAAAAACAGTTGACCAGTAAGCACTTTTGTTTACTAAAATAAGCAAACTTCTTCAGACAGTTTAAAAAACAGACAAGTACACTTAAATACATTTACTTATCATGACATCATTTCCTTTGTAAAAAAAACAAGCCTCATTTTAAAGTGCCAAAACACTTTCTCATAAAGGACAACCTATATATCAAATAAAACACAATAATAAATTATATACAAATAACTACATATGTTCACCAAAATTACATATAAAAGGTGCATTGTATATTAAAATAAATATACATCAAAAACCTAAAATATAAATCTATCTAACTAATGCTTTTAATTTCAAGATGCTCTTAATAGAAACAACATCATTTAAGCCTGGAGGAACTAAGGCGTTCAATTTCAACTGCCAAACAAGTTCCTTCTCCTCTAGTTTCAAATCCATTGGTCCTCCCCTAATACTATCTGACATTTTTTCAATAACCAAGAACTTGAATTTGTGCTTCAGGAACAAATTAATATGCCTTGTGAGTGCATTATTCAAATTTCTTTTGTCAATGGCATACAAGTGCTCATAAATTCTATTCTTAAGGGGTCTTTCAGTTTTGCCCCCATAAAAAATGGGGCATTTCAAACATGAGCTTCAGTAAAAAAACCCTCTAGTGTTACAATTAAATTTGTCATTGCTATGATATTTTTTACCATTAATTATAAAAAAGTTATCACATCAATATATTTGCACCAACAGCAGGCCTCACATTTAAACATCCCACAATGTGGGGGGTGGCTCTTTAAAGTGCTATTTTCCAAAAGGGTTTTTAAGTTCCTGCCTTTCCTAAACACTACAAAGGGAAACTCTCCTACATGTTGTCTAATCGAGTTATCATCTAATAAAAAAGACCAATTTTTAAAAATGATTGATCTCAAAAGGAGGGCATCAATTGAAAATGTAGTTATAAAACTCAACCTTGCTAAATCAGCATCAGAAGACACAGTTAATGGTTTAGAATCAAGTTCCCTACAGTCAAGCTCCATTTTTGATTCATTGCAAGTGACACCCAAGTTGTCCAAATAGGTATTCGGACCACAAAAATCCAAATTGGTAATACAATTGCTGTCCTTAGCACTCAATAATGGTTTAAAAAGTCAGTGTAATCTTTTATAGGAGACCTCATCAATGAGGTCATCCACTAAATTGATGGGGTATCCCCATTTACTAAACATTTCCTTCAATAACCTGCATTCATCTAAAAACTCATTCTCTAAAGTCACCATCCTGGCGGCCCATACCAGTTGACCCTTAACAACCTCCCTCTTCTGATGAAAAGGATGGCAACTGGAAAACTGAAGAAATGCATTTCAGTATGTTGGTTTTCTAAATATTTTAGAAATAAACCCATCCAATGAAGGACATTTAGTCAGTTCTACATCAAGGAAACAAATTTGTTCAGTATTGAATTCCCAGGTAAATTCAAGGAAATTCGTGAATTTAGTAATGTGCTCAACAAATGCTGCAGCAGAGTCTTTATTACCTCGCCAAAGAATAAAAATATCATCCAAGTAACGGGTGTACCATGCGGCTTTTTCTTGGAAAACATAATCCCTGAACAGGAATTGTTTTTCCCAATGGGCCATCACTGTGTTGGCAAAGGTGGCACCACACGGAGACCCCATGGCTACATCGTTTTTTTGTAAATAAAATTCTTTGTTAAACAAAAAGTAATTATTGTTAAAAACTAATTCCAACAAATAAATAATTAAATCAATAGAAGCACCATCCAAATGCTGTTCCAACAAAAAATCCCTAACTCATTCACAACCGAGCTCCTGAGGAATAGTTGTATGTAAATCACGGACATCAATTGTTAAAAAATTCAAATTCTCAGAAAAAGGAAAATTGTTCAAGGCACCTAAAAATGTGCACGAATCCTTACATATCTGGGTTTCATTTTTCAAAGCTTCCTTGAGCTTAACATCAACAAATTTCGCACATCCATAAGTTATAGATTGCCTCCCATCAATAATGGGATGAAAGGGAGGTTTTTCCAGATTTTTGTGGATTTTAGGTAAGCCAAATAAAGTAGGGATGATTGGGTAAGGAGTTAAAAGGAAGCTCAAAAGGTCAACATCAATGCGCTCCTCAATGAACAAATCATTAATGAAGCCTTTGATATGCTCCATTAATTTCATTGAGGGAAACTTTCACATAAGCCTCATTTGTCAACAGAGAGCCCATATTATGATAATAATTCGTTGTCCATAAACACCAACCCACCCCCCTTATCGAGCTTAATAATATGGATGTCAGCACACTTTAAATCATCTAAAACATCCTTCTCAGATCGAGTTAAATTACACAGTCTTATGTTAGATGCCCCCCCTAGTAGTCAAAAGTGTTCTGAAATCATTCTCACAAATGTTATCAAATAATGAAATAGAAGGGTGTAAGGCTGGATTGAATATGCTTGCAACTCTAAAATCTTTAATGAGACTATAATTATTCTCAAATAACACATTCAAATTAAATTTCCTAGTGTATGTTTTAAGGTCAATAAGTGTTTTTGCTAAGTCACTTCTAGTTGAAGGGATGAAGGTTAAACATTTGGCTAGGACATCTATAAGTAAAGGGGCAGGAACAAAAGTAGAATAATTGAAAAATATAGTAAAAGCAGTTGAAAAAAGTGCAATTTTTTTTTGAGTGAGCAAATGAGATGGGCCCAGGAGGAGTATCCAAATTTACAAGAGGGGCGGGCAGTTTCAAAGCCACCAAGATTACCACCAAAAACAAAAGCAGGGAGGGTGGTTGGGGGTGAACTAACTGAACAAACAGAGACACAACTTCCAGCTAGATAGTATTCAATGCAACACAAATAAATCAAATTAAATGCTGTATTATTTGAAAAAAGTGCAGATAAAGATTTACTTAAATTCACTTATATGTCCAGTTGATTTGATTTCATGTAGGTCTTAGATGGCCAAAGCTCAAAGTTTAAGCAGACGTTATGGAACAGACCCTGGATCTGACCTCAGGAGACAGGAACATGTCTTTGTATTCAACCGGGGGGGGGGCAACATCCTCTGGGTTGGTTCCACCTGATGGTATTGCTGGACTAGTACATGAGGAGGCCCCACGGTGGGACACACATGTGATGTGGATGGGTAACATGGGCAGATGGGTTTGGAGAGGTGGTTCTTCTGTGCAATAGTACATATACATGCTATTGTGTCACTGTTATAGAACATATGTTGGCAGTAATAGTCTACACAATCCCGGAGCATGTCCAACAGCAAGCATAGATATCCCCAAGAACATAGAATGTCACATGTGCAGCAATCACAAAGCAGCCATACCACAGGCATATATGAAACCATAGTGGCCCTGACAATGGCATGCAGATGGATAGTCTGTAACAGGCCAGCAATGATAGTGTCCACACAGGGAACATGGCTACAAACACATAGCACAAAGTGTAGTACAATACAATATCTGTCCCACTGGTAGGTAAGCTGTAGCCATACCCAATGAGTTGTGTGTACAGTTTGTTGTCGCTGATATGGTGGGGGTACAAAGATGTGTATAAAGAACTATGGTAACCTTGCTGTATGAATTGCTCAGACCTGTTTCCATCTTTATGTCTTTCAGCCAAGATGTCACATGCATGGCTACCATCTTTTTCATCTGCCAAAAATGAAGTACTGCTCACCTATTTAATCCAGAACTACCCTGTCCTGTTTGGCCAGCCTGCCCCTGAGCAGCAGGAGTGGACTGCCTTGTAGAATGACTTAGTCCACAGTGTCAATGATGTAGAACTGCACATCCCCAGTTATGAGCAGGTCCGGCATCATTGTTCTGACATGCTTCGCAATGCCCGTCGGCATGCTGCTGCAGTCTGGGGGGATCACCTCACCATGGGGGGGCCATGCCATCCATCCCCCCTGACACATGTGGACGAGTTCATGGCCAGCCTCGTGGCACCTGCCAGCCCGGCCAGACACCAACCGCTGGACACCTTTGTGGAAGTGGTTGCCACCCACACACAGGCTGAGGAGCATGCAGGTAAGGCCACAGGGCACATCAGTAGACCACTGTTGTGTATACATCCTCATTAGTACAGGTTGATCATGCATATCTGACATGTCGTAGATATATTGTATTGCTGCATAGTAGTGATAAACAGATGTCCATATGTGGTAGTATTGTGGAAATGTACCATTGATGTATTGTAATACTGCACCCACCCTGTAGCACTGCCACAGGTGTGGCCACTGACATTGCATCTCTCTCCCTCTTATGTAGATCTCTCTGGGATACCGCCAAGGCAGCAGCCTGTATCTGGTGAGTATGGTTTATGTAGATGCCTGCTAACACACCGGGCATGTAATGGCAATGATATATTTCAAGCACATATCTAACACATCTACCCAGAATGCATGCTGTACATGTGCACGTATTGTTGCTGTGAAATGCACGGCATCACAGGGGTGACCATGATGGGGTATTGGAAGGGTATGTCAGACACCTGCATGATAATTAACATCCTGTCATTGCAGAATGTGTCCACAGGGAGTACCATAATGGTTGGAGATATGGCCTGCAGTAGGGACATGTTTGTAACAACACCCATATACAGTGCAACACCAGTGTATATACCTGTAGGACAATGGCAACTGCTGCAGAGATACACTATGGCATAAGGCATTACAGTAGTCCACATTATCAGTTGGGACTAGGCTGTAACATGTGGTGTTCAGTGTATGGGACACTGCAAAGTGACACACATGTGTAGGGCTTACTTGTCATGCATCTGCAAAAAGGCCAAAGGATGGGGGGTATCAGCATGACACATTATTGCACTGCAGCAGGGACCCTAAAGATGCTAAGAATGGCTGTATCTGCACATAGTCAGGTTAAGGACCTGTGGCAGATGTAACCCTACCCCCACAGCAATAGTGGTGGCAGTGTGTGAACACCAAGGTATGTGTGCTTGAGTAGACCTTACAATCAAGCAGATTATGGGGACATGTGTAGGGCAGACTGAACATACATTGGCAAATGCAGATCACCCATGCTGGTATACCCCAGCCAGGAGTAGTGACTGCTGTAGTACACAAAGCACACATATCCCCACACGGAGTGTATGCATCGCGGTCAGCGTCCACACACCTAACACATTCTGTAGACACTGCATGTGAAAGTACAGGACATATGTCACATATCAGGCTCATTTACTGTTAAGATATGCAGTAATGTGGTCCCAATGGAGATCACAGATGGGTGCATCATATCAAGAAGGGTGTGGACACCCCCCATAACCATGGTATGCTCTTATGGTTGTTAGTGTAAGAGTATTGGATTGGTCATACATGGTCCACTGCTGTTGAGAGCTGTAAATCAGCCATCAGGCATTCAAAAATAACATCTGTCCACGTATCATCCCAGGTATGTGTTGCTGAAAAACATAGGGGCTGTGAGCATTAAAGCTGACATAACTGACACAGTACTACACATTCTGCAATGGGTTATACATCTTTGAGGTGTGGTGCACAGTACATGGCAGGGTGCAGAACAGGTGCACAGCAATACTGTGTACATGGGTACAGTGTATCCAGGGGAAGGGACATCACCTAGTGATACAGCACATGCATCACACACATGTATACTGTTACTAGCATGGATTGACTATAGCTGCATGATGTTGTGTACTATATGTTTTGCATGTTGACAGATGGGTAATAGGAGGACAGTGTGTACTATCATTGTGCAACCTCAACTATATGTGTGTGTGCATCATGGAGGTTAGTTAGTTTGCCTGTAGGGTCACTCTGGTGAAATGGAAGGAGGTTGATGCATGTAGGATGCATGTGTGCATATGTGTGTGTTTGTGTGGGTGGCCATGTATGCACATGTGTGATTGTGGGGTGTTCATACAGCAGCACCTCCCTTTGGGACTGTGTAGTACATGTACATGGACTGCCACATTACACACCAGGAACACTTGTCAAGTATGTAATCACAAGACAGCTGCTAGTATAATAAGGTCTGTAGCATAGAACAGGCATTGAGAGGGAAGGTAGACACCAGGTATACCCTTAATATTGCATTCAGCAGAGAGGTGACCTATAACCCACATATGCAGCACTACAGATGCATTAGGGAAGTACTAGTCAACACCAGAGAGTGTATACATAAATTACAGTTGTCACATGATAGGCTGATTGAGCAGCATATCTGGCATGTACTGAGCAATACATACACATGACACACCAGTGCATGATATTATGGAGTGAACATAGTAGCCCACACATATAGGGGCCATACTCACGGTGTCTGGATATATGCATGGTGAACACTGAATGACAGCAGTGAGGCCATCTAACACCACTACACATAGGTCAGGCAGGTAATGTAGTAACAGGTCTTGTGTTGTGTTCAGTTGTCTAGGCATTTAGAGGACTGATATGTTAATGAGTGGTATCAATGTGTGTATGTTACTAAGTGTGATGCAAGATGGAGCACACATGGAAATATATGTGGGACTGTCTGTAAAGTCACAGACATGGAGGTATTATGGTGGTGGTGTGTGTGTGTGTGTGTGTGTGTGTGTGTGTGTGTGTGTGTGTGTGTGTGTATGTGTGTGTGTGCATGTATGCGTGTGTGCGTGTGTGTGTTTGTGTGTGTATACTGTTAGGCAATGCTGTGCAGGTTTTGAAGTGTGTTTATTGTTTTCTCCCACAGGTGGCAAGGTGGGTCAGGGTCCCTCCTGCATGCAATCTGATGTTGGTGTCCATACTGACACCGAAGATGATGATAGTACTGTTGAGTTAAAGGTGGGGCTGTCAGGGGCTGAAACAGCTCCATCATTTCACATCCCCTTTTAACAACCTCACCCCCGCATACAGTTTCAGTGCCTATACATACCCCATCACCAGTGGCTATAGAGGAGGGACAGCTGGCATTTTGTGGCTGTGCACAGGGAAGTGTGGTAACCATGCCTACTGTGTCTGGTCACAGCAGGCATAGCCGGATGTCCAGCAAGGCACCACATAGGCAGATGTCACAGGGTGCTCATGGTAGGGTCACTGGACATCATGCCCCTGGCAGCGGCAACATAGCTGGTACCAGCAGGCGCATATTTCAGGATGTCATGGAGATGCAGGCACATATAGAATGTTACACCAGACATGGCCTGAGGCTGCAGAGGGCTGTTTTCACATCTGCAAGTGACACCGCCCGTGAACTGACAGGTGCCATCTGTGCATTAACTGAGTTCATGGATAGATGGTCAGGTGAGATGATGGTGCTCATTGAATGTGGTCTGTCCATGCTTGAACATGTGGTGGGAGTGCGGTGATGGCTGCGTGGATGCAGGCCAGCAACACCAACAGCTGGCAGTCAACGTGGACATGCTAGGACACCATGTGGCTCCTGTAGTGGCAGTACCAGCCCCGGTAGTGCAGGGAGGGGTGCTGTCCACACCACAGCACAGCAGGCCATGTGCACATTGTCCTGGCCAGTCCCAGGAGGGGCCTGGTACCAGTGAACATTTGTCATCAGCAGGTGAGAGTAGCACATCGAGGCCTGTACCTGGATGTGCCCATGGAACCCCTGGCAGGCACAGTCCACATCTCCATGGTCAGAGGCAGTGAACTGCACACCCTGTCAGGTATGGTCTGCAGCTGTCCATAAACACCTGTGTAGGGCAGCCACCTGGCAGAACTGTGTGCATGTATACCCACACACTATACAAACACACCTAGGGCCACCCCATGCCTACACACACCACAGGACCATGCCCAGCTCACTGCAGTACACCCTTCACCCACACACATGGTGTCAAATGTATGGCCCACCCTCAGCCTCTGTCAAGCCAACATCACACCCAGTGCATATGATGATACCTGTGCCACATCCTTGTCATCCATACCATCAATGCAAGGACAGGCTAATATGGTTCTGATGCACACAGTGACTGTACTACTGTGTACCACAGTACTGCAGTGTAACATATTGTAAGGAGTAAAGTGTAATGCATATATGGCAGGTAGTATAGCCATTCAGCAATGATGCATTATAGCTGTTAGTAACACTGGTTGGTTCTGGTCTCCATAATGTTATCCATTTCTGTTATAGGTGTACATGTGTCAACACGAGGATGGTCTGCAGCCATATCCCACAATGGGGTATGGTACTGTGGTGACACCATGGCTGTGATATATCTGGAGTACAGTTGAACACATGTCACAGGTTACTAAAATGGTTATTGCCTGTGCCACATGGACAGGTGACATGCTGAGGCATGTATACCCTGCAACTTGATGTAGATCCATCCACATACATGCACACTGTTACTTGGCAACACAGGGACTAGACCCCTACCTAGCTATGTAGTGATACTGAAGTCTGTGGCTTACATTGCACACACCACACAATGTTTAGGGTGAGGTGTGTCCCAGGTTACATGTTACATGCAGAACATCCCCAGACATGTACAGTATGCTAATGGGGGATGTAATGGGTGTATAGGGGCAATATGTAATGTAACATACCTTCATATACACATTAACAGACACATAACAGGCAGACACAAATTTGAGATACCAGGGCCTATCGCTGCTAACTTGACCATGTGTCCAGTGTGTTACAGGTAGGCTGCACACAGCACATGAATAACTGGCCTGGATTGCAGTATCAAAGTTGGGAGGGTGGCCTAATGGTTAAGGTGTTTGCCTTGCAAGCACAAGGTGCAGGGTTTGAGTCTCACAAGGGATAATTGGCTAGGCTTAAAATGGCTTGCAAGGGCAGTTAGCTTAGTACTAACCCATTTACATTTACATTTTACAATTACCTGTATGGTTGATGGTGAAAGTGGTAACCATAACGTGGTACATGGGACATATACTGGGTGTACCTTGGTGTAATGACAGTGTACAAAGCACCCCCAGGGATATGCATTTAATGCACATGCCACATGCATAGTAGGGTGTTGCATTATCATGCCTCTCCTATGGGCAGCAACAACATTATCTGTACTACTGTGTGGCAATGAGTATTGTAATAGGAGTATGTGGCCTTGGGATGCTGTACCCTACAGCTATACGGATATGCACAATTACACACACATGCCAGAACACAATGGGTATCCCATGCCTATCAACCCATTTGTAAAACACTGTTGTGCTGGTTCTGCAAGGCTTGTGTAGCTGGTATGGGGAGGAGCTTAACAGGGTACATGTAATGTCCCATACAGCAACAGTCAAAACTGACTATGGAAATGGGTGTTGCATTGGTTGTAAAGGCCATCATGGAATTCTCAAGTACAGGTGTGCTAACACACAGGCACTGCTATACTTAGTCATGCACATGTACACATGGGTCAGCACAGGGGTGCATTGCTGCAGGTGGTCATAGCTGTGTACCTAGCTATTGTCCAAGGAGAGATGGGTTGTGTATGGGTTGTGTGTACAGTGGTATCCTGCCACCTGCCCGGTGGCAGCAGGCAATCTATGAACAAACACTACTGTGGTGACCCTCAGGGTGAGAATGACATGCATCAGCCAATCCTCCAAGTGCCTCCTGCACATGACCACTGAGGTGATCAAGTTGACATGTATGAAACATATTACAACACATGGTTAGTGTCTGTGATGCAGACCTGTACCCAAGCATGTTCTTTTGACTGTGGTAGTGTAGTGGAGGTCCCCGTGGCATGTGGTGCATACAGGTGACATCCCTTATATGTGCCAGTTCTTACACAGCTGGGCAGACATGTCAGTGTCAATCAAGCTTAGGTTGCCTGTACATATCCCAGCTGGATACCTGCCTTCTGCACATCTGTACAGGGACTGACAGTCATCAGCTTGGCTAGTAGCTATGAAGTAGGATGAGTGTGTTGACAGATAGATGTTTGACAACAATATGTATGCCATAACTACATGTCAGAAGCCCTCACTAACATGTGCTGTACAGACGGTAGTCTATAGTTACATTCCACATGTTGGATCATTACCCAGTAAAGGGTATATACTGTGACACAGCTCACACACCAGGGATACAATTGAGAGGCCTCAGTGTCTAGCTATGCATGCAGGTGTGCCTGTTGTCAGTACTACATTTAGCACTCTGCACTTGCCTGGGTAAGCACTGTCAACAGTAGTACTGCCATGATACACTACATACTGGTGTGACAGCATGTACCTTGGCCTAATACCCTTGTATGTAACACATTTACATGGATAACAGTGCTGTACAGGCCTTATATATGTCTGTGTCCCACACATGACACTCACACCCCTTGCTACTGTAATGACAGTACATAGGCGCATGTATTGTACATGACATTCTGCTTCTTATTCTTTCAGCTTTTCCCGGTTAGGGGTCACCACAGCAGATCATCTCTCCGCTCACGATTGGCAGAGGAGTTTTATAATGTTGAGTTTACAGTCCGGCACCCAACCTTCCACAGAAGGCATACACACATGCACACACTCACACCTAGGGCCGATTTAGGGTGTACAATCCACCTACAGCATGTCTTTGAGATGTGGGAGGAAACTGGAGCACCCATGTATTGTACATGACATTACATACACATATTACAGATGTCAGTACCCTGCTATGCTATCAGACTTTGTGGTGTAACCTGGTTACCAGGCCTAAGCCATGCTTAGCAAGTATTAACATTGCTGCAATATAACAGCTGAGCTGATTTGCACACTGGTAAGTGAAGCCTACACTGTGTAAGCACACGTATGTTTACCCATAGATTAGCACCACTTAGCTTCGCACAAACCCACGCAAACCTGCTTAAAGCTGCTCAAAACTGCCTTAACCACTCTGTATCTGACAGCCTTTGTTCTGCCCAGCAACAAAATGAACAGCCCTTGCAGGTCATAAACTTAGGACCCTGTACACTAAAGTCACAACACTTAACCACTGCACCATGACCACTGTGAAGACAGCTATTGTTTTTACCACTATAGCTGCCAATACACATATTGGGTAGTATTGAACAATTGTCTTTACTTCCTAAATTGTGTAGTCCTTGTTATTAATATGACTGTTGCATCACATATGTTGTTTTATCATAATGTACACATAGCAGATACATATGGTGAGATACATCTTGGAGGGTATACACAACCGTGAGGTTTACGCATGACAGGAATATGGTTATATATACATAATAGGTCTATATATGTCTACATGTACATACACATGTATACCCATACAGATGTTTGTATACACATCTGTATAGTGCAACATATATATGGCCATGTGTACATCTCTTCGTATGTATGTGTGTATATATATATATATATATATATATATATATATATATATATATATATATATATATATGTGTGTGTGTGTGTGTGTGTGTGTATGTAGCTACAATATATGTATGTACATCCTATGTGTACAGATATGCCTAGTTATGTTGGTTTATATGTAGATATCTATATCTACATGTGCATACATATCTATTCTGATATACCTACTACTGTCAATATATATAGTTATCCATATGTATATGTGCATATGTATCTTTATCTGTATATCTGTAGACATATATTGCTCTGTATATGTATTATATCTGAGTGTTTATATGTATATCTATGTACATATACATATCCATCTATGTATGTTGATATGTATATATGTATATAGCTAAATAGATATCTGGATAATTATATATACATATATGTCCACCATATGTTCTGAAGATGAAGTGGTGCCCTACCTCAGCCCCTATAGTCCCAACTTTGTAATGTAAGGGGAAATCAGTTAAGTATTGCAGGTATATTTGTAGACTATGCTACTGTAATAGGGATTGTCTTCACAGACATGGTGTATGTGGGAGGTCACATCTGCTTTTAATATGTGCACCATTTGCTACTGACAGACATCTTGAGGACATCATAGTACAGTAACACTGCTAGCACAATAATGCTCCTGTGGATTACAGCAGAGATATTGCCAATATATGTGGACAGTCTGATGCACTCTGGACAGTCCAGAGGAATACACAGAACCCCTTAGTACAAGACATGTGGACCAAGCCTGACAATGTGGATGTTAACAGCCATGTAGATGGGTATAACACGTAACTACTGGTATAAATTTGCCCCGTAGGTTATGCATTCACACACTCCTGTCTGTCCTGACACATAATAACCACTGGTACAAAGGTGCCATAGCCACATACTACCCAATAGTTATTGGCATACATCTGTACAGCATCCCACTGCTTTGTCTGACTTACATGACTGTCATGGTGGCCCAGTAACAGTACATCAGGCAAGTATCTGGACATGACATTTCACTGGGTAAGTTCACTTAACTGTTAGGCATGTAACAAAGCACTGTGCAGGCTTCAGGCAGACTGGTTCAACACTGGCCTAAATTTTCTATGGGGGAATACACATGTACCTGCATATATAGCAGGATCTACAGGCATGTCACAGCACAGAGTAAAAACACCTGTGTGAAAGTGCATAACCACAACCAATGTGAACAAAGCCACAGCCACATATGGTAAGCTAGCATAATATATAATAATCTAACACCATCCTCATATGTGCCACTCACACACTAACCTTACATATACTGGGCCACTACACAGTGTGGTCTGATGCCTGTCTGTGGTATGGGACATGTGTGTGTGTGTGTGTGTGTGTGTGTGTGTGTGTGTGTGTGTGTGTGTGTGTGTGTGTGTGTGTTGGCCCTACAAACATGTAAGCTGATAGGGTAACATACAGTGGAGTAGCATGTAACATCAGATAGAACAGGACCAAGAAAAATGACATCTACCACAGTCTGTACACAGGCCAAGGTACATATTAACAATACATACATTGTCGACAATCACCATAAGTACAGAGACCTCAGTACTGTACACACAACCACAGAATGTCCAGGTTATGTCATCACATATAACCACTACTATACATAACATGTGTACCCTTCTGATATCTCACTGGCTTGTTGTCAGATATAGTGTCACTAAATGTGGTGTACAGCACACATGCACCTCTTACTGCATGACATATGTACAAAGGTTGACAGAGTGGTGGCTGGAGGCACAAACACAGGGCCAATATTGACATGTTGCTGTGATAACCTCATACATTTACTGCTGTAACAG
Organism: Protopterus annectens; assembly: GCF_019279795.1. Taxonomy (NCBI): domain Eukaryota; kingdom Metazoa; phylum Chordata; order Ceratodontiformes; family Protopteridae; genus Protopterus; species Protopterus annectens. Next base: position 489,504,947 of record NC_056744.1, read on the forward strand.
GGTTTGTTGCAACACATGCACACACACACATAGTTGTCATGTCTGGGATTAGAACTCCTACCTAAGTAGTTCATCACACTACAGCAGTATGCAGTTGTAGGACACACCACAGAGATTACTGGACTACAGCTTTCTGAAAGGTGTATTTCACAGTGAATGACATCAGCAGCCTTGACAAAGTAGGGAATTTGAATTGTAGTGAGTGTGGCTAGCCTAAAAAGCATTGCTCTTTACACAGACAGAACCACACACACACACACACACACACACACACACACACACACACACACACACACACACACACACACACACACACACACACATATACACTCACACAGTTGCATTGTCTGGGATTAGAACTCCTACCTAACTAGTTTATCACACTACATCAATACACAGTTATGGGACATGCCATAGAGAGTACTGGGCTACATATTTCCCAAAGGTGTATTTCACAGTGAATGACATCAGCAGCCTTGCCAAAGTAGGGCATTTGGACTGTAGTGTTTGTGACTCTACACAGACACACACACACACACACACACACACACACACACACACACACACACACACACACACACACACACACACACACACACACACACACACACACACACACACACACACACACAGTTGTCATGTCTGGGATTAGAACTCCTACCTTACTTGTTTATCACACTACAGCAGTACAGTTATAGGATGTGCCATGGAGAATAATGGGCTACAGCTTTCTGAAAGGTGTATTTAACAGTAAATGACATCAGCAGCCTTGCTAAAGTGGGACATTTGAATTGTAGTGAGTGTGACTAGCCTAAAAAGCACTGCTCTCAACACAGACAAAGAAACACACACAGCTGCCACATTTGGGATTAGAACACCTACCTAACTAGTTTATCACACTACAGTAGTACACATTTATATGATGTGCCATGGAGATCACTGCGTTACAGTTTTCTGAAAGGTGTATTTCACAGTGAATGACATCAGCCTTGCCAAGGTAGGGCATTTGAATTGTAGTGAGTGTGAACAGGCCTAAAAAGCATTGCTCCCTACACAGACATGGAAACACACATAAAAACATCCACAACTTCCATGTGTGGGAATAGAACCCCAACCATAGTTCTATATCACACTACAGCATGAAGTTGATGTAGGACGCACCACAGAGATTACGGAAGTACTCGTTCCCCAAAGGTGTATTTCACAGTGAATGATATTAGCAGGATTGCAAAGTAGGGCATTTGAATTGTAGTGAATGTGACTAGCCTAAAAAACACTGCTCTCAACACAGACAAAGAAACACACACAGCTGCCACATCTGGAATTAGAACTCCTACCTAACTAGTTTATCACACTACAGCAGTACACAGTTATATGATGTGCCATGGAGATCACTGCGTTACAGTTTTCTGAAAGGTGTATTTCACAGTGAATGACATCAGCAGCATTGCCAAAGTAGGGCATTTGAATTGTAGTGAGTGTGACTAGCCTAAAAAGCATTGCTCCCTACACAGACAAAGAAACACACACAAAAACATCCACAACTGCCATGTGTGGGAATTGAACCCCTACCATAGTTCTATATCACACTACAGCATGAAGTTGATATAGGACACACCACAGAGATTACGGGAGTATTTGTTCCCCAAAGGTGTATTTCACAGTGAATGATATTAGCAGGATTGCAAAGTAGGGCATTTGAATTGTAAGTGTGACTAGCCTAGAATGCATTGCTCCCTACACAGACATAGAAACACACACAAAAACATCCACAACTGCCGTGTGTGGGAATAGAACCCCTACCATAGATCTATATCACACTAGAGCATGAAGCTGTTATAGGATGTGACACAGGGATTACTGGAATACTCTTTCCCCAAAGGTGTATTTCACAGTGAATGACATCAGCAGGATAACCAAAGTAGGGAATTTAAATTGTAATGAGTGTGACTAGCCTAGAATGCATTGCTCCATACACAGACATAGAAACACACACAAAAACATCCACAATTCCCATGTGTGGGAATAGAACCCCTACCAGAGCTTTATATCACACTATAGCATTAAGCCATTATAGGACACGCCATGGGGATTATTGGAGTACTCTTTCCCCGAAGGTGTATTTCACAGTGAATGACATCAGCAGGATTGCCAAAGTAGGACATATGAATTGTAGTGAGTGTGACTAGCCTAAAATGCATTGCTCCCTACACAGACATAGAAACACACATAAAAACATCCACAACTGCAATGTGTGGGAATAGAACCCCTACCAGAGTTCTATATCACACTATAGTATTAAGCTGTTATAGGACACGCCACAAGGATTATCGGTGTACTTTTTCCCCAAAGGTGTATTTCACAGTGAATGACATCATCAGGATTGCTAAAGTAGGGCATTTGAATTGTAGTGACTGTGACCAGCCTAAAATGCATTGTTCCCTACACAGGCAGACACACACACACACACACACACACACACACACACACACACACACACACACACACACACTTGCCATGTCTGGGTATAGAACTCCTAACTCACTAGTTTATTACACTACAGCAGTATGCGGTTATAGGACACACCACAGAGATTACTGGGAATGCCGTTTTCTGAAAGATGTATTTCACAGTGAATGACATGAGCAACCTTGCCAAAGTAGGGCATTTGAATTTTAGTGAGTGTGACTAGCCTAAAAAGCAATGCAGTCTACACACACACACAAACACACACACACACACGCACACACGCACACACACACACACACACACACACACACACACACACACACACACACACACACACACACACACACAGTTATCATGTCTGGGATTAGAACTCCTACCTAACTAGTTTATCACACTACAGCAGTATGCAGTCACAGGGTGTGCCATGGAGAATAATGGGCTACAGCTTTCCAAAAGGTGTATTTCACAGTGAATGACATCAGCAGCCTTGCCAAAGTAGGGCATTTGAATTGTAGTGAGTGTGACTAGCCTAAAAAGCATTGCTCGCTACACAGAGACACACACACAGTTGCCATGTCTGTGATTAGAACTCCTACCTAAGTAGTGTATCATACTACAGCAGTACGCAGTTATAGAATGTGCCATGGAGATTACTGTGTCAACTTTCTGTAAGGTGTATTTCACAATGAATGACATCAGCAGCCTTGCCAACGTAGGGCATTTGAATTGTAGTGAGTGTGACTTGCCTAAAAACATTGCTTTCTACACACACAAAGATACACACACAGTTGCCATGTTAGGGAATTAGAACTCCTACCTAACTAGTTTTTCACACTGCAGCAGTACGCAGTTATGGGATGCGCCACAGGGATTACTGGGCTACAACTTTCCCAAAGGTGTATTTCAAAGTGGATGACATTAGCAGGCTTGTCATAGTAGGACTATGGGGAGAGCAGTGTGTGTTCTGGGCCATAACCCATTCATTTAGAGGTTGACACACAACATGCGGGCACATGCAGGGTTATATTCCACAGGTATGTGCATACACATTCCACAGGTATGTGTATACAGCTGCTAGATGACTTCTTCCTTGTACATTCATGTTGCACAGCTAGCACTTGCACCACGTGGTCTGTAATGTTGATAGATACCAGTGGCTAATGTCTACAGTGAGTGACATTTACACCTCATGTGGTTGTAGCTATTTGACTGTGTGCTGGGTGGGACAGACCTCATAATGGATGGCTCCTTGTCACAGTTACTCTCTTCCACACATCTATGTATGTCTACTTTTGTCTTATTATAGTGTGTTGACCTTGGTTATGTGTCTGTATTCCTATCCACTGCTTGTGCAAGGCATGACTGGTGCATACTAAGAAGTGTATGCACTAACATCTACAAATTCCAGATATGTATGGTCAACTGTTGTTTGCAGACATGGGCTTCATTTCTTTAAGTGTGTGAACATGCCCAGTATGACCATTCAGTATGTTGTTGTCTGATATTACTTTCACTTAGTGTGTGAACATGCCCAGTATGCCCTTATATCTAGAATGTGTGGATTGATTCTAGGTAGTTTGTACTCCAGTGCAGACCTTTGTGTTGTACCCCTACAGGTAGCAAACTGTTTCTGCAGGGTATCCATTGATCATTTGGCAATATGGGGGCAAACTGTGCAGGGGATAGTGTTTACTGTAGGTGATTATGTCTGTGCTGTTTAGCCGCATGGTACTACTGTTAGCAGGGATATTCAGACATGTGTACTGTTATACACTGTGATTTTTTCTGTCCTCATGTACTGTCAGGTAGACATTCTTGCTCACAGTGATGTCTTGGGGGACAAGGGTGACTGCAGCTGTATCTGGTATTGTGGGCAGACACCTACGTACTCATGGTAAGTTATGCCATTCTGGAGAGGGAGCTGCAGACACTTGCTGCTGGGTCTGTGTATCCAGTTCAGCACCTTGGTACAGTGCTGCCAGAGGATCCCATACTTGTACATTCATCGACATGTCAGTATGGCCTTATCTTGCTGTGACAATGCTTCACAGCTGTACAGATTTGCACAGGTTACCCAGAGGCAAGGGCCATGGGTGAGGACATTACCCCTATTGTGGTGTACGGGCAGGTGTGTAGCCACCCATTTATGTGTTTGCAGCCAGGGATAGTGTGTGCATACAGCTTGGTGTCGGACCCTGCACATTCCATGCTGCCCATGCTCTCATCCCCCTTTGTATTTATAACCTCTTCCATACATTATGCATACATTCTCTGATACTTTTCCCTAAGGGTATCACCCCATCACAGGTGTGTGATAGAGTTTGTCCACAGTTCATGCAGTGGGACATAGTGGACATGTTACTGTGGTTTGTCCACATGGCCTTGCATATGGCTTATGTGGAGTGTGCTATGTTGTTATTTGGGTGTCCATGACATAACATGCATTGGTAGTACGTGTGAGACACAGGCCTTTGGCAGGGGCCTGTGGGCCTTTGGGTGTTGCTGCAGGCCAGATGTGGCAGGTCATTGCATTCTGTCAGTCTTACAGTCTCAGATAACATACAGCATATTCCCCTGGGGTGACAGGATAGGTGTGATAGGTGGTCATGCAAATACCTTCTATCAGTCTTGATCAGGTGGTGTGGATGCTGGCAGGGTGCTACCTACAGCTAGGGACACACCTGCAATGAACACCTGCACTGCATGTTGCATTCTTCCGCTATTGCCATATACAGGTGTGGTCATATCGTATCCATTCCCCACAGCAGGGATATGACCAGAGAGGTACTTGTGGGTGGTGTTTGTGTGATCTGGGTGCATGTGTGCTATGGACACTACTTGCATCTGACACACAGATATGCATGGGGCATTCCAGTAATGCTGGCATGTGCAGGTACATCAGCTGTTTCCCAATACATCACTCCTACCTCCTTTGTGATCTGCAAGTGTTCGGGCAGACATCACCGGTATCCCCTACTATAGGACCAGTTAATGTGATGCATACCTGTATGTACAATTCCAAGGATGTCTCCATTTCACAGTGACACAATATATACTGTATGTCTGGCATACTTTCCCCTGTGTACTGCTTGTATATCTAGCCCAACAGCCATGCCATGTCAGTCTTTCAGATGGTGACACATACTACCACCATACATTTACAATGGCTTACTGCTAGCATGTGTTATACTGGTGGGAATTGTCTTTGGCACTGCAGTTGTGAGGGCTTGTCCCTGTCAACAGCAGTAGTGGGCAATGGCCACCAGGTCTTACCTCAACATGCATATATACTGACCACTCTCACACAATATGAAACACACACACCAACCTAACACACACAGACTTGCATATTGTGCAAATGCTGCAACCTATCATGCTTCCTTGGCCACCTCTGTGCATCTGGACTCCACTAGTATTATACCTACACATACATGTTACAACATTTCTACATAGGGTTGTGGAGGGCACACAGGACCATTATGATGTGTGTACATTGGATTGGGAGCACACCAGACGATTACTACATTTCTAAATAGGTTTGGAGGGAACACCTGACTGTTACTACATGTCTAGATTGGGTTGGGGGGAGCACACCTGACTGTGTGTACATTCCTACACAGGATTAGGGGAGGGAGCATACCTGACTGTTACTACATGTCTTTGCAAGATTGGGGGAAGGGGCACACCTTTCTGTTTCTACATTTGTACACAGTGGTCAGGAGAGGGCACACCTGATTGTTACTACATTTATATGCTGGATTGTGGGAAGGGGCACACCTGACTGTTTTTACATGTCAACATAGAAGTGGGGAGGGCACACCTGACTGTTACTACATTTCTACATAGGATTGTGGGGGGACACACCTGACTGTTTCTACATTTCTACACATGATTGGGGGGGAACACTTGACTGTTACTACATTTGTACAATGGATTGGGGAAGGGGCACACCTAACTGTTTCTACATGTCTACATAGGAGTGAGAGGGGGCACACCTGTTACTACATTTCTACATAGGATTGTGAGGGGACGCACTTGACTGGTTCTACATTTCTGCACAGGATTGAGGGGACATACCTGACTGTTACTACATTTGTACGCTGGATTGGGGAAGGGGCACACCTGACTGTTTCTACATGTCTACATAGGAGTGGGGGGGGCACACCTGACTGTTACTACATTTCTACATAGGCTTGTGAGGGGACACACATGACTGTTTCTACATTTCTACACAGGATTGGGGGCACACCTGACTGTTACTACATTTTTACGCTGGATTGGGGGAAGGGGGCACACCTAACTGTTTTTACATGTCTACATAGGAGTGGGGGGCACACCTGACTGTTACTATATTTCTACATAGGATTGTGGGGGGACATACCAGACTGTTTCCATATTTCTACACAGGATTGGGGGGCACACCTGACTGTTTCTACATTTCTACATAGGATAGGGGGTACACCTGGCACTTGTACACATTTGCTATGACTGTACTGGTATTTTACAAACTACACTTCATTCTGTATTCTAAGCTATCATACTGACTAGAGGTATATCAGTGTAGTACAGGTCTTAGCTTTGGTTGACCTACATATTAGTGTATGACTTCCTACCCTTCAGAACTAACATCCCACTGCCTGACCTGCTGTAGTCTGTCTGTGTAGGCCTGGGGCGGAGGTTACCCATAGGCATCATTCAGAGACCATAGCACAGCATCTGTTTGTGTTTGTCTACACCTGTCCTGCTGGCTGAGACTGTTGTTGGTTATGAGAATCTCCCAGACTGGCATGTGTGAGTCATATGGACATACATGTCACCCAGCACATTTCCTGCAGTGGGTTTTGTCACCCTGTGTATTACTGGCTACTGTGGTGACTCCAGTATCTGTTACAGATCTCATGATGCCACTATGGGTGTTTACTATCTGCTGACATACCATTCAGCCACCTGATTCCCTTGCATGCTCACATCCATACCATAGATTTTATTTATTTTATTATTTTATTTACATTGGTTTACTGGGAAATTCTGAATGGACGCAGGTCCTTTTCAGCGGATGCCTGGGGAGAAAAGCTCCACATCATGTATATGATAAATAGAGATACAAAGTTGCAGAAATAGTAAACAACATTATAGGTTGTTGGCTTTAATACAATAGCAAGATATTGATTATCAACAGTATATACAGTAAATGTTGCAAGTTAAGATAGTTTCTTGTCATTTATAATATTAGTAACAAAGTTGTCAGACAAGATTTTAAAGTATGTAAAGACAGCTAGCTAATTCTGACTGTGGTTAGTAGTGGCGGTAATATAGTTGGATTAAGAGTCTAGCTGGGGGGGGTAAGGGTGGGGCTGTCAGTCTGGATTAAAACAACTGCAAAGCAAGTGCAAATTTAAGTGGAATTTGAGCACTGTCTTGAAAAGGCTGCTGGAAGGTAGAGTAGTTATAGAGGGTGGAAGATTTTTCCAAAGTTTAGCTATGGTACATGAAAATATAGGTTCTCCTGCTGAGTTTTTGGGTTTGATAACAGTGAGTTGAGTTTTGTTGCTTGATCTTAGGGTCCTAGTGGAGTGAAAGGGTTGGAGAAGGGAAGGGATGTTATGGGAGAGGTTAATAAGTTTATGAGCGAGAGTGAGCTGATTAAAGTGAAGGAGTTGTGGGAGTTCTAGCCAGTTTAGTTCTTTAATGGAGATACAATGAGGTTCCAGTGGCAAATTTAGCAATTTTGTTATAACAAGCATTCAGCTTGTGTAGGTCTGTCCATCTAAGGTTGGTTCGTATGGGGGATGCATATAGTAGGGTGGAGATTAGCTGGGAATTCTAGCTGCCTTGCTTAGGAATTGGCAGCTTCGATATAATGCACCAAGTTTCTTGTGAACTTTTTTTTATTGTGAGGGATATGCGGGTGTCAAATCTAAGTTTGTTGTCTGTTTCCACACTGAGTAATTTTGTGTGTTCTGATGGAGAGATGATGGTATTGTCTTTGGCAAGAATGTTGAAGTGGGGGGTGTTTTGGGTGGCTTTGGAAGGTTGGAATAGGAGAAGTTTTGTCTTACTTGGGTTGGGTGTGAGATGAGCATTGGATAGCCAGATTTCTAAGGAAGAGAATGGTCCCTGTGTGATTTTTTGTAGTTCTGGTAGAGTGGGGGCAGAGCAGATGAGAGTAGAGTCATCTGCATACTGTATAAGAGATGCTTGTGTGGTGGCAGTATGTAGGTTGTTAGTGAAAAGTGAGAATAGCAGAAGGCCAAGGATACACCCTTGGGGAACTCTGAGAGTAACTGTGAGGCAAGGTGATAGGTTATTGTCCCAGATTACTGATTGCTGGCATCCATGTATATAGCTGTGGAACCAGTTGCAGGCTGATTGTGAGAAGGTGAGGTTGGGGATAGTAGAGAGTAGCAGCTCATGAGATATCATGTCAAAGGCCTTTGAGAGATCTAGAAATACGGCAGTAGAGAAGAGGCCAATGTTTTTGTGATGAAGCATAGTGTTGGTGAAGGAGAGCAGAGTGGACGTAGTGCTGTGATATGGTCTGAAACCATGTTGGGTCTTGGAGTGGAGATTATTAGCTAGGAGGTAGTTGGAGACCTGGGTGTTGATACATTTTTCAAGTATCTTGGGGAGAGGGGACAGGATAGCAATGGGGCGGTAATTGGAGAGGTCAGTGGAGGGGGAGCTTTGTGGAGGGGAATGATGTGGGATATTTTCCATATTGAGGGAACATAGCCTTCTGTTATGGTATGGTTGATTAGAATTGAATTTGGGTAGGCTAGTGTATCAGCTGCAATTTTCAGAGGGGAGGTTTTCATTTGCGAGTTTGGTGGGTTTAAGTTTTGACAATAGTCTTTTTATGTTGGAGGTAGGTATTGAGGTGAAGAAGAAAAGAGGATTGGAATTAGGGTTAAGAGTTGGGGGGCTGTTGTAGGGAAGTGTTTGTTTAGAGATTTTATAGTTTCAATGAAGTGTTTGTTGAAGGATTCAGCAATACTGCTGGAGGAGGGGGGAATGGATGGATGGGGGGTATCAACCTTCCCTGGGTGGAGGATAGTGTTAATAGTGGACCAGAATTGCTTATGGTTGCGGTTGGTAGAGTTTACGGTGGATTTATAGTACAGGGATTTCTCTAATTTTATTTGCTTTATGGCTTTATTGCGCAGTTCATGTAATGATTGCCTATCAGAGTTATTTTTTGTTAGGCACCAGTGCTTCCAGGCCTTATCTCTGGATTTCATTAGGGTTCTGGTGGTCTTTTGTAACCATGGGGCACGCCTGGGTCTGACTTTGGCATTTCTTACAGGTAACGACATATTCTACTCCATTCGGCAATTGGTAGGTTGATTAACTTACCTTGTGGGTGTGCCAGTATTGAGGATGGTGCTGGAGGGCTGCCTATGTCGGATGCACATAGTACACTCCCTATACAAGGTTGAGCACAGGTACTGCCATGTTTGGCATCCCTTTTACTGCATGTGCGAGTCAGAGAGAGGTGTCAATCCCTGGGTCCATAATGTGTCAGTGTATGTGCTATGCGTTGCCTTTTTGCCAAGGCCAGGGCATACTTGGCATGCCTCCATCTGCTTATTGGGGCAGGCTCAGGTTGTTCCTCCTCTGAGTCACTCTGTGCCTGTGCAGGCCTCTGCATTGGTGGGGGGGGCTGTGTGGCCCTGCCCCGTGCTGTTCCTACTGCAACTGTTTCCACAGGATCATATTGTGTAGCATGGCACATACCATAACAATTTGAGTACATGTAGCTGGTGAGTACAGCAAGGCTCCAATGAATGTGTCCAGGCACCGGAATCGTGACTTGAGCATCCCAACCACATGCTCTGTTATAAGTCTGGTCGGTGCATGTGCCTTATTATGGCATTCTTGTTCGGGTGAGTGTGAATTTCTGATGGGTGTCATCAGCCACGGCTCCAGTACGTAACCAGCATCCCCCACTTGGTGGCCATAAGGGATGTCCCCACTGGAAAATCTCTGGTACAGCTGTGTCAGATGCCCCTGTAGGTTACCCTGGGTCTGTACACTCTTCTCCATCTCCCCACTGTGGGTTGGTCGACAGCATTCACTTTCGCACCACCCTTAGCCTCATCCACGTGTTGTATGATGCCTGCTGTAGCCCTTATCATTTTGTTGTTTTGTTTGTTAAAGGTTCACCACTTGTAGACACTGGTGGTGTAGAGTATGAGAAAAACTAGAGGGGAAGGTGTTTGCATAGTTTATAGTAGTGTTTAGGGCTGGGCTGGCCTGCTGCCTGTGTAATTGGCTGATTCTGATACATTTCACCTGCCAGCTATGCTAGTTCTCCTAGATTACCTTCTTACTGCTGTTTTCCTTTCCCATCACCTTCCTGTTTAAACCCAGGGGCACGCCGCTCCAACACAGTGCTCAATTATGCACAGAGCTGCTATTTCTTGGTTTACATTTTTTTCCCTTTAAAACCTGGAGTGCGGCACGCACACCAACTTAGGCAATGTAAAGTGTGCAAGGCAGCCTCAGACACACTCCCTTGCCTAGCTGTGCTAAGCTAGGAGCAGACCTGAACAACAGGGCTCCAATCTGCTTACAGTATGCCTAACACACACCCCTATGATGTCAGCTAATGCATAGGCTTGCACCAAGCTATTCCAGCTCTTACACTGTTGGGAGCTGACTAGCATGCAGGTGGAATCTGGGATTCACTATCATTCCCCTCATTTGCATAAGATTGCTTGCTAATGCATAGTTACATGTCTCACACTGAGCCTCCCCCCCCTTAGCAACTACTATTCACTGGCCATGTTGTCTTTGGCCTGCCATTAGGTATAATGGCAGAATAGTGATTTTAGTTAGAATGCTTATTGTAGGATTATTTTCTTATCCCCCCCCGATCCTGTCTGCACGCCGCTACCCTACGCTTAAACAGTCAAGATCGGCTAAAAAAAATAAAAGTTGATTTTTTTCCAAGTGCTTTCCATGCCATATAATTGGCCATTGGCATGCTTTCTACATGATATCCACCCTTTATTTGGAGCTGCCATGGCTCATTTTGTAATTTGCAGAAATGTACTCCATTACTGGCAGAGTACATTTCTGCAGATTACACTAGTCCTGCACAGCCGGTTTCCAGCTTCCTCGCAAGTTCACCTCATTTGCATGGATTTCTCCTGCAAATAGGGTAATTTTTATACAGGGGCTGATTCTGTGCAGGACTAGTGCATGAGCACTCATGCACGCCCCTACAGGTTATTCCTGGATCACAAGGCAGACATATTGCCTGTTGGAGCTGCTGCACTAATCCTGCACACAGTGCAAGGCTTACAGAATCCAGGGGACTGACTTGACAAACTTTTAATTAATCAAAACACTGACCACTGCAGCAGGTTAGCTAAACTCAGTGTACTAATTATTATTTATTATTTATTTTTTATTTTATTTTACATTTGTTAACCGGGCTAGTCTGGCTGGATACATGTCCATTTTCAGCAGAGGCCCGAGGAGAAAAGCTCCACTATCAGACTAAGACCTTACAGAGTTTGTAGTCACTAAATAAACTAACTATACAAATAAAACTAATATAATAAGGCAAAAACAATGCATATACATTTTTCTAATACAAAACTGATTAGATGACAATCTAAATTCAGACAGGGGCTCAGCAGAAAAGCGTCAGTATCATATAAAAAATAATTAGATGTTAAAATTTTAACTAGTAGGTAGTCCTGACAACAAGTAGGTATTGGCTGAATGCTTGAAAATGGTTTATCTAATGTGTCTAATAAGCAGGTTAGTAGAGTAACAGATAAAATATAGTTGGAGTATAGGAAAGGCAAAAATGAAGTAAAGAGACTGTTGATAGAGATACAGTTTCTGTTAGGTAGTGATATTGTGGACTGAGTAAGGCTATATTGCAGATAGTAGAAAGAGTAAAGTAAAGGGGGGAAAAGAAAAGAAAAAGACAAATATAGTGTGAAATGCTAGAGGTAGTAGGATTAAAGGAGGACAGAATGAAGAAGCAAGAGGCAGGATATCAGCATGGTCAGAGGGGGAGTCTAACAGTTGTTAGAACTAAAGAGTGATGGTACAAAAATGGGACAGTGGAGACAGTTTAAGTAAGAACAGAAGAGCAAAAGTACAAAGGAGTGGACTAGGGAGAGTGAAAAATTTACTGGGGTCAGTCAGGGTTGGAGCAAGGGCATAGCCAGTGAGTTAGTAGGTAAGTTTTTATCTGTTTTCTGAAAAGATAACATGAACTTAGGGAGGTCAGTTCTGGGGGAAGTTTATTCCAAATAGAACCAACAGTGTTTGCAAATAAGGAATCACCTGATTTATTATGAGATTTCAAAGTAGTAACTAGTAGCCTGTTGGCTGATCTAAGTGTAGTGAGATTTTGTAAGGTGTGATGAGTTTATTTAGTATGGGTGTGTTGGCGGGTAATGTAGAATTTTAAAGGTGATGATTAGTTGCTGAAGGAGTATTAGGTTTGGAAGTTCAAGCCAGTTTAGTTTCTTTAAATTAAGACAGTGATGAGTATGAAATGCAGAGCCAGTGGCAAATCTGGCTATACTATGGTAGGCGGTATTGAGTTTTTGAAGATTAGCTTTAGATATGTTGGTAAAGGTAGGTGAGGCATACAATAATGTTGAAATGAGGTGAGTTTGGGCAAGAGCCACTCGGGAAGTAGCAGTGAGAAAGGGCTTAAGTCTGTAAAGGGCACCAATCTTTTATTGACTGACTTGATAGTTAGGTCGATGTGATAGTCAAAATTTAGCTGATTGTCTATGGTGATGCCTAGCAGCTTAGTGGAATAGTCTGGTTTGATGACAGTGCCGTTACATGATACAATTGAAAAAGTGATAGGGGTGGATTTAGTGGTTGGGGTGAAAAGTAGAAGTTTGGTTTTGGGATTTAGGAGGAGACAGATATGTTGAAACCATTTTTCTGCTGCAGAGAAGACCAATTGGGTAGCAGAGTGGAGTTGTGCTGGGGAAGCAGAGCAGATGATAGTGGAATCATCTGCATACTGTATACAAGTGGATGTGGGGAGGCAAGTGGGCAGGTTATTTATGAAAATAGAGAAAAGTAGTGGACCTAGGATGGATCCTTGTGGGACGCCAATAGTAACTGGGAGTTGGGAGGATAGATGGCTGTCCCAGAGGACTGCTTGTTTTCTGTTAGTCAGGTATGAGTCAAACCACTGTAATGCTTGTGAATTAAGTGAGAGGGATTGTAAGGTATTGAGGAGAAGTTTATGGTTGACCATGTCGAACGCTTTTGAGAGGTCCAAGAATAGTGCGGAGAAGAACAGGTTGTTGTTACGGTTTTTATTGATAGAGTCAGTGAAGGAGAGAAGGGCAGTGGAAGTACTGTGGTAGGGTCTAAAACCATGTTGTGATTCTACAAGCAATTTGTTATTTAAGAGATAATGTAGAAGTTGATGGTGAATGCAGCGTTCCATTAATTTGGATAGAGGAGATAGAAGGGCAATAGGCCGAAAATTGGAGAGTTCATTGGAGTTTCCCCCTTTATGGAGGGGAATAATATGGGAGATTTTCCAACAGGATGGGATTTTGGATTCCGTTATAGTTCTGTTTATTAAGATGGAGACTGGGTAGGCTATTTCTGTTGCAGCTAGTTGCAGATATTCAGCTGGAAGCTTGTCTGCTGAAGGGGTGCAGGGTTTGAGTTTAGATAGTAGCTTACGTATATAGGTTGTTGAGATGGTTTTAAAGTCTAGCTTATGGGTGCTGTTTTGAGTGAGAGTAGTTTGGAGGATTGGGGGGGGTCATGGTATTAGCTAGAGAGGTGACTGTTTGAGAGAAGAAATTGTTGAAAGTGTTGGCAATTATGTTAGGTTGGGTTTGTGCTAGGCTGTCTGGGGTAGGTGTTTTGGTATTGCCTGGATGGAGTAGTTTGTTTATTCCTGCCCAAAATTGTTTTGGGTTTTGGTGTTGGTTTTGTTGGTATTGAAGGTGATAGTTTTTCTTGTCCAGATAGATAAGCTTCTTTGTTTTGTTTCTCAGACACTTAAAGTTTTGATGGTCAATTGGGTTTTTTGTGGACCTCCATTTAGACCATAGTTTATTTCTAGCTCGCATAGTTTGTTTAGTTGTTTTAGAGAGCCATGGGGCCGCTTTGGAACTGACTCTAACTAAGCGGGATGGGGCATGCTGGTTTAGAATTTGTAGGAAGGAATTGTTGAAATGGGTTACTGCTTCATCTATTGGGAGGTATTTTAGAGTAGACCAGTTATATTCCCTGAGTTCATTTTGAAAGGATACTAGGTTGAATTCTGTTTTGCTGTATTTGGTACGATATGTAGTTGGTTTGGGATTGTTAATTTTTACTTTAGTGATAAAGGTAAGGAGGTGGTCGCTTATATTGTCAGGGAGTATTCCTGTTTTGTAGGAGAGGGGATTGTTGTTGGTCATAATCCAGTCTAGAATGGTTTGTTTGTGGGTGGATTTATTTATCCTAGTAGGGGAGTTGATGGTTTGATGAAAGTTAAAGAGATTAAGGTGAATGGTGGAGTGGGGATATGCAGGAGTTCCAGTCAATGTTGAAATCACCTAAGATTATGGTTTCTTGGGGAAAGTTACAGGAGGCCCAGCTAAGTATATTCTCTAGGGTATTGATGTTCTTGCCTGGGGGGATGTAGGAACATATTATGTTTATAGCCTTGGATTTATTAAGTTGGAGTTTGGTACAAAGTATTTCAGCATTTGCTGGGGAGGGGGGCAAAGAGTCAATTAAGGCTACCTGCAGTTCGGATTTGTATAGGAGGGCCACTCCTCCACCCTTTTTATTAAGACGATCTTGCCTTAAGGTGGTATAGCCAGGGGGAGTAAATTCGTTGTCTTTGGTACTGGGTTTAAGCCAGGTTTCTGTGAGACAGAGGATATCAAAGGCATAGAAGTGAATTAATGCATGAAGTTGTGTTACTTTGTTGTTAATGCTACGAATATTTAGGTGAGCAATAGAGAGGGAGTCAGTGGTGAAGGGAGAGCTAGTATAGTTATTAGTTTGGTTTGTAGGGGTGGGATTGAGGAGGGTATTGGGACCAGGGTTGGGGTGGATGTCCCCATGTATTAATAAAAGTGTTTGTGGGATTTGAAAGACTTTAGTGTATTTGATGGGTATTATAAAGAACCGTTTGGAGGTTGTGAATTTGTAATGGTGTAGTTTATGGTAGAGGGGGGAAAGGCAGGGACAGGTTGAAAGTATATTAATATGAGTTTGGTCAGGTATGGGAAGTGTAGTTGTAGTAAGTTTGTGTAATACAGGAGGTTGGTTAAGCCTAAGGTGCTCATAGGAGGTAAGAGTGTAGTAGTAAAACAGGATGTTAAGGAGAAGAAGAGGAAAGATTGAGTTAAGGGTTGGAGGCATTATTTCAGTGAGTGAGGGGTTAGTAAGTGTAGGATTGTGTGATATATAAATAATAGGGTGAGGTGGTAAGGATTTGATTTAAGAGAGAGGGTGTGGTTTTAGGAGAAAGGAGTTAAAGGTAGTTGTGCAGGAAGTAGAGATAGGAAGTTAGGTAATTAGGGGTGTGTCTAAGTATGTATAAAGGTAGGACCCCTGGGGGTGGGTGGGAATTGGGGGTAGGGTGGGGAGCGGAGTGAGCGTAGCGAACGGAGCGGGGAAGAACTGGACAACCAGTTGCAGAAAACAATCAGGCAAGAAGAGAGTAACAGGTGATAAAGGTAAGGGAGAGCTAAACAGTAGAGAGTTTGAGGAGATTGTATGGTAAGTGGGGGGTAAATGAGAAATTGCTGGGTGAGATAGAGAGGTTACTCAAGAGAGAAATAGTAAGTTGCACTGATAAAGTATGGAACAGGAAAGGACAGTAGGATTTGCAATGAGATACCCAGAGAATAGGATAGTAGGATTTGTGGTAAGAAGGGCGCCACCTAGTGGCCAGGTTAGGAAAGAAATATCAGACAGAGCAAGGAACCAGAGATGGGGTAGAGAGAGGAAAATACGTACCAAGGGCAAAAATAGGGAGTGAAGGAGAGGGGACAAAGAAAGGCCAAACTGGTGGGGGGGCTGCTGGTTTACCTGGCAGGGGAGCAAGAATATGTCCTGGTGAGTAAAGTTAAGCAGTACAATGAAAGGACATACTTTCCAAAAAAATCTGTGAGGACAGTCTTTGTTAAGGAGAATGTCTGATCCTATTCAGGAATACTGGTGTTTAAAAGATGTCAACAGGGCCTCTTAGGATAGGGAAGGACAGGAACCCAGGTGTACAATCTGTTATTAGGTAAAGGTTGAGAGAGAAGGAATAAAACAAGCAATGGAGAAATAAGTAGTTAATCAGTCATGTGTGAACAGCATAACTAGCACATATGCTTTAAATACAAAAAAACAGTACAGAGATATACCCTGGGGCACGCTGTATGAGGCAGAGTAGTTAGACTGCTAAGGACATACAGTGGGGCCCCCAAGGAACAAAACCAAACAGTAGTTACTAGCTACAACAAAGACATATGGGCAGACAGCAGCAATCCTAATGTCTGAATACAATCAGTATACTAAGCATAATAAACACACAGTCAAAATCAGTTTCAACAGAATAAATGGCTAAAGATAGCTCATCATGAACGCCAGTAATATAATATGGGAGACCACGTGGAGGCTTGCCTGGGAAGGGGCACTGCCAAATAGCCACAGCAAGGGGAGAAAAACAGCTATAGAGAAGATTATGGGGGATTTAAAATGGTATATATGGTTACAGGAGCGAAAAATAGCTAGATAGCAGTAGTCTTAGAAAAAAAGTGAATAAGGGCCTGCCGAGCGGGAAACCGCTACCAGGTGAGCCTTAAAAAAGGCGCTGAAAGGCACTTTAACATTTACCTAAGACACGCTAGCAGAGAGCGATAGGAAGAATTGTACCACTGGGTTGTATTAACGTAGTGTATCAGAGATCGTTAAAAAAGATTAAACCTGCCGAGCGGAAACAAAATAACCGCTACTAGGTGAACTTTGAAAAAAAAGGCGCTCAAGGCACTTTACAATTCACCTAACGACACGCTAGCAGTGGACTATAAGAAGAACGCTACCACTGGGTTGACCCACTTGGTGTAGCATTGAACACCCAATACAAGTATAAACCCGGACATAGAAAATTACAAAAAAGGTACAGATAGGCTTCGTAAGGACATAACCCTCATGAAATTTGGTCAGTAGACCAGTACAAGGCTGGCTCCTATTGAGCGACTTGCGAAAGTAGTAAAACACATCAGAAATTTAAAGGTTACAGCAAGCTGTAAAGATTGAGTTACCGCTGTGGCTGCTTGATTAATTGTAATGATAGGGGGCAGGCACAAGCATCGCTGGTAACAGTAGAAACCGAGAAAGCAGTTCTCCGGTTAAAACGACCAAGCATAAGGAGTGCTGCAGGGCCAAGAGGAGTGCAGGAGGTCCTATGTAAAAATGGCGTCCCACGTGGTTCCCAACAGCTTAAAAACAAGTCTTATCTATACAGGCATATACAGCTAACCCAGCAGATAAGGCAATTTGTAATTGTAATAAAAAGAATAATCTCAACAGGAACAGTACACAAATGCAACTAAAACCAAGTACTCACAAGTTGGTGAGTACTTGTGTAATCTGCACTCGGATACCAACTCATTAATTATTAAGTTCATTCATACTATGAAAGCAGATTCAGACAAGCAACAAGGATCTCCGAAGCTGAAATGCAAACAAACACCAATCACAACCAAAGTGACACATAGTCACAACACCAGTGTGCCATCCAACAACAGCCCCTAAGGCAAGACAATGTACCCAACACTTTAGTCATAGGTGACACTATAGTCAGGCATACTGAAGTCCCACTCACCAGGCTGAACAAGGAGAAAATTACAGTCAGCTACCTGTTGGGTGCCAGGATCTGCCACATAATGCATGCACTCAAGTCACTCCACAACAAGTACAAATATGACTCTGCCATTGTCCATGTTGGATTTAATGACTTGAGACGTACCTCCCTGGACTACATGAAAAGAGACATGGAAGAGCTCTTGGATCATGTGGTCCAGGCAGGTATGACCCTAGCCCTGAGTAGCATATCGCCTTCACCCAGAATGATACGACAGTATAAGGACAAAATGATTGACTTCAACAATTGGATAATCTTCTGGTGTCATTCAAATGGGATCCAGTATCTGCCTGCCTGGGACAACATGATCAACAAACCACGATGCTTTGCCAGAGATCGTCTGCACCTGTCACCCCTGTGATTCAGGATACTGGCTAAAGCTCTTCCCACCTCTATAGTGCCTTTTTTAGGTAAGGTTCAAAGATAAAACCACCACAGTAACAGAGACAAGCATGCAAAATCTGAAGGTAATGCTAATCAATGCTAGAAGTCTAAACCTCAAAATGCGCTCTCTCGAGGCACTCCTAAAAATGGAGAACATTGAAATCTGTGCAGTAACTGAGACCTGGTTCAAGGCTCCAGAGAACAACCCTGCAATACCAGGCTACAACTCTTACCACACTTTTCGGCCACCAAACCAAGACTGAAACACTAAAGATCAAGAAGTGTCCATATTCACCAAGTATATTCACACCTCCAGGCTAGTTGCCTAACACAATGCATCTGAAATTCTCCAGGTGCAACTAACACTAGGTAAGACTGCAATCCAAATTGTAGCTTGCTACAGATCCCCCACCATGCCCCAAGATTCTCATTACACCCTTCTAAACATACTGGAAAATATTAAGATTCAACCAAACATCCTAATACTGGGTGATTTCAACTACCCTCCCATTAACTGAGAAAACTACTCGGATACCAACACTTTTTCCCAACGGTTCTTGGAATTCTTAAATTCCAATGCCCTGGATCAACTAATCCATTGTCCCACCAGAGGCTCCAATATCCTAGACCTGATCATTACCAACATGGGAGATAGAGGCTCCACACCAGTGATCACCCCCTCATTGGTCAGGTCTGACCATAAGCAAATCACCCTTGACATCCACATCACACCCCCACCTGCCAGTAAGGAAATCTCTGTAAAAAACTTCTCCAAAGCCAACTTCATGCTACTTAAGTCAGAAGTGACAAACTTCATGACACCCATGCAGATGGGAGCTGAAAGTCTGACTGCTGAATCTTACTCTAAGGCACTGTACGAGCACATCCACTCATGACTGAATTGTGCCATCCTAAATAGAACCAAGACACTCTCCTCCAATAAAAGGAAGCCAATCTGTTGGTCTCCTGCCATAAGCAAACTATACAACAGAAGAAAGAAACTGTTGCAGAAAAGAGGAAAATCCCATGATGCAAAAAACTCCCTTACCAGCCTCAGTAAGAAGCTGAGATCCCTCATAAAATCCTCCAAAGCTAGTTACAAAAATAAAATTGCCAAAGATTCTAAAGACAACCACAAGTCATTCTATAGTTATGTCAAGAATCTAAATGGCAATGCTCAGATATGCTCTGAGCTACAACAGAATGGCATTAAATATTCTGATTCCAAGGATATTGCCAATATCCTGGCAGATCGATTTAGTGGCAACTTCACCTCATTCTCACCCCCTAAAGGGCCCATCTCAATACCAAAAGACTGCCAAATTTCAGTAATCACAGCCCCACAGGTAGAAGCTGCACTCTCCAAAGCTAAGAATACAGCATCCATGGGACCAGATGACATCCCGGGCTGTGTACTACATGAACTACAAAATGAACTGGCACATCACCTTAGTGTCATGTTTAATCATAGCCTCATCTCAGGCGTTGTGCCCACTGAGTGGTGCACAGCTACAATTATCCCACTCCACAAGAGAGGATCCACATTAGATCCCGGGAACTACTGTCCCATCAGTCTGACGAGCCTGATCTGCAAGGACATGGAACGCATTATCATGGAACTTATAAACAAAAACATTGGCAACCTTCAAACACTGGACCCCACCCAGTTTGGGTTCGTGAAGGGACGATCTTGTCTTCTGAACCTGATTGACTTCTTCAAATCAGTCTCCAGAGCTGTGGACAATGGTAAGGCAGTCCACATAGCCTATCTGGACCTCACCAAGGCCTTCAACACCATCCCCCACTCTGGAATCATTGATAATCTTACTAAGCTGGGAATAAATTCCTATGTCACTCAATGGGTTGACAACTGACTTACTGACAGAACCCAAACTGTAAAAGTAGCCGACTCCAAATCCAGCTCCAGACAAGTGACAAGTGGAGTACCTCAGGGTTCAGTTCTGGGACCGCTCTTGTTTGTTGTCTACTTCTCTGAAGTACAGGCCAACACTAAGGGACTCTGGCTAACAAAGTTCGCAGATGCCTGCAAACTGTGAGCCATTATTGAATCCCCAAATTAAGTGGATATTGTATAAAGGGCCTTACAGAAACAGATGCTTGGTGCCAGAGCCATGGGCTCAAGCTTAATGCCAAGAAATGTATAGTTATCTCCTTTGGGAAAAAACAGGTACCCATGAATTACCACATAGTTGGCAGTACACTAAACACTGAAAGTGTGATGAGAGACTTAGGGACACAGGTGGGCAGCAGTCTCACCTTCGATAACCACATCACCACAACAGTCAGGAAATCCCTCTATGTGGCACACCTCATCACTATGGGCTTTTCATCCAGAAAAAAAGGAGGTCATTGCCCCACTGTACTCATCCCTCATTAGACCCATTATAGAGTACAATGCCCCGTTTAGTGTGTACTTCACAAGACATCTGCAACAGCTGGAAAGGCTGCAGAAATACCTCATTAAAAGAATCACAGGCCTAAAGCAGATGCCATGGACTGACAGTCTAAAAAAACTCCAGCTATACTCTGTGGCATATCGTCTACTCAGAGGTAATCTCTGCTTAACATACAAGGCCATGTCAATCCCTGAGCTGTTGGACATGCTCCACTTAAAGAAATCCCAATCCTTTAGAGCCACACACTCCAGGGATCTAAACCTTGTCATCACAATGAACAAAACATGCTGGAGGGATAGGTTCCTGACCCAGAGACTCCCCATACTCTGGAATAGACTGCCCATACATGTCAAGCAGCGCACCTCTTTGGCCCTCTTCAAAACGAACCTTGACGATTGGCTGGGAGATAGAAAATTCACCCAGGGGATCACGTCAGTCGCCCTGTTAGACAGGGGTCCAGGGAAGTAAATATTGTGGGAAGAAATATCCAGGGAATTGTTATGGCTAGGCTGTTATGGCCCTAGGGCCGATAGCCTAGTACCAACCTATGAACCTATATTCTATTTTTAATGTTGTTATAATTAAACGCTAGAGCCATTCCTACTTTGTAATTCATATGTTATAGTAATTCAACACCTAATGAACACTCTGTTTTACTTTTGAGAGCATTTCTGAACAAATATCCATCTCTCTCTCTATATATGTGTATATATATATATATATATATATATATATATATATATATATATATGTATATATATATATATATATATATGTGTATGTATATATATATATATATATATATATATATATATATATATATATATATATACATACAGATATATATATACAGATATATATATATATATATTTGAACAGTTACACAATTTGGATTTTGTTCTAATAGCTGTGTAATTTAAGCAAAACATATACTGCAGAAATCAGTAATTAGAAAACATTCTCTGCTCTTGTACCTCTGGCTATGAGAGGAGTGACCATTTTCAAAAGTTTCATCTTCTAGAATCTTCTACAAGTGTACATCTGCTAATGTCTTCTGGCGTATCCTCTCAGCATAGTGCGGAAAGGAACTGAATTCACTTCATTATGCTCTCTGCAGTATGTCATGGCATTTCTTTCACTCCATGTCAGATTTCAGTATTTTGTTTTTACTGATGTTTTGCAGCAGAAAATGCCTTCACAGTGCAGACTGAACAAAGATATCCCATCTTTTCTTTGACATACCATATAGAGACTAAATCAATACAGGAGCATAACCTTAGTCTTCCCCCATGGCAAGAGCATCCATCAGAACTAGAATGTCCTAAAGGCAGGATGTTGCTACTCATGTCCATTGAGATTGTCTTTGGCATACCATAAAACTTCACCAGTTAAATAATGAAATATGGTCAAATTAAGTTCATCTAGATAAAGGAACTTTTAATGACTTCTCAAGTTTGTTGTATCCTGGGCATGAAATGAAAAGTCTCTCCTGTTAAAAGTATTTGTTGATTGTATCCTGATAATAAGGGCTGGGAACCCGAAATTACTTTTTTCAGTATTTTCCTAATAGTTATGAAAAAAAAAAAGAAGACACAATAAAAATGTGATCACAACTGACAGAGAAGTGGAATGCTGCCCTCTATACCAGAATAATAGTGCAATAGTCAGAAAAGTGAATGCTTCTTATAATGTGGAAATTTTGCTAGTAGTTCTACAAGATTTTAGTGTGTCTCAGGCATGATTCCATTTGATAATGTGTACATTCACAAAAATGAAACATGATAAACAATTAAAAAAAAACAATACTGCTGTCACGCTGTAAGCTTTGTGTTCTCTAAATCAACATGTCTGTGTTAGTCACACTATAAACACATAAAAATGCTATATCTTTAAAATTCAGTGACCTTTTATTTGCATGGCTATTCTCAGCATCCATACATTAAAGATTCAAGCTTTGTTTTGTTTAGGTCTTTGCTTCCTTTAGGGAGAAAGGACATAAAATATTCATTATGTTTCTTACATAGTTGGAATACAGATTCATTCTTCATCGTGTATGTCAGTCATTCTTGACCACACAGTGCAAGGTTCAAGCTCAAACTAGAGCAGATCAAATGTTGCTTTGCCTTTGCAGACTGTATTCCTAGTATTTGTAATGGAAATGTTTTAAATCTCTTAACCTGTTAATATATCATTCTAAAGAGCTTCCCCTTCTGTCACATAAGACGTCGTCAAGCGTGTATCCAAGGCAAGTTCAAATAAGCAAGTATTGGTTTTAGTTCAAATCAAATCATTATTAATCACTCAAAAACATTAAAGGTGAGGTGAAATGATTAGTACTGCAAAGCATGTGGATGCAGAATATTTAAAAGTGATACAGAAATTTAAACTCAATATTTAGATACAATTTGAGCATTGTGATCACATGGTCACTGTGATTGTACAAATATCTAAATAATTTTCCAGTCATTCAAAAGCTTTGTTAAAACAACACAAGAAGCATAATTCACCCGTAACCATTTGAAATGTTAGGACCTGCTACAGCAAGTCCCAAAATTTGGAAACTGAATAGCCAAAAAACTAACTTACTATACATATACAAAGTCTGAGATGGTCATTTCATGGGATATTTCCTTTTTTGATTGGTATGGTGATCAGAGTTGTATATGTAAGTTCAGGGAGTGTGGAGAGATTGTCCCCCACATAGGAGTGTGCAGGGGGAGGAGAACAATTTTTGAGATTTGTTTTTTTCCTAGGTTTTCTGTTTTTCTTTGTTTTTTCTTTTTTTTTTTGGTTTGTCAGCACTCCACATTACAAGTGTCAACATTTCAGTAGAGCGTCTACTTCATTAATCTATTTTTAAAAGAAGAAGATGCAACGGAAAATACAATTTATATTAGCCAGAAAAGGAACTAGCAGATACATGCACAGTCTCTGACAAATGTTAGTTCGGAAGGAGTAATCAGTATGAACAAGACCACAATGGTATTCATTCATGAGTTCTAGTGTAGCTCACTCTGTCAAATATTTCAGTGGATAGAATAGCAAGCTGCTGTGACATATAAGGGTACATAGTAATGAAGCACTAAATATAGCTTTAAAAGAGGATTACTCGTAAAACATGTGTGCCACATAACTATCCAGAGTTCATTTCTTGGGGAATAGATGCACATCATGTATCTCACTTCTTCAATCTGCCATTGGTGACAATACATATACTGTACACTATAATATGCCTCATGGTGTCAGGCATAAAGCTACATTTGGCTCCAGAACTCATTAGGGAGTCAATGTAGACATCTGTGTAGTTACCAAGACTTGGTTTGAAGCAGAAGACAGTACCTCAGCAGTGCAAGGTTTCAGTGCTTTCTCCACTTTTAGACCAGTAACTGTGCAGAGAAGGGCAAAAGGTGGAGGTTTCTCTATAGAAAATGGTCACCTGAAGGATGAACTTTTAAGTTGCTGTAGGCTGAAACTTGTCTTGGTCTTATGAGAGCACTTTCACTTGGAGACCTTTACTTCACTTTTTTAAATGTTTCATTTTAACAAAATGATTTTTCTGTTGCATTCAAAGGAGCAAGACGGTATCAGCACAGGCCAAATTCAAAAATACCTATCCTTGAGCTTGAGTTGTGGTCAGGAAAGCACTGCTTTTACAATCAAGCTTAGGTCACAAAATGATGGCATTTGACTTATTTGCATTGCATTATCTCATTTTTTTGTAATTGCCTGTGCTGCCCCTATCTCCATAGTCTAGTTTTCATGGTTTCTATTATATATTTGTGTACATACTATGACTCATGTTCAGAAATGGCCTCAGGTAGACAGGATGCTATATCAGCTATGCTGACATAAACATATCAGTAAATAATAAAGGTTCATATAAGTTCATAGGTTCATAGATTGATACTAGGCTATCTGCCCTAGGGCATTTATAAGCCTAGCCAGAGTGTGTTTGACTTTCACCACCCATATTAAATGAATTTTGCTATGCCCTTTTTCGAGGTTAGTATACTGTGCCTCTATCTAACAGTGACACAGAAGTGATACCCGGGGTAAACCTATGATCTCCCATCCACTCATCAAGATTCCTCTTGAAGAGAGTCAATGAGGGACTCTGCCTAACCTGGACTGGAATTTTATTCCAGAGTGAAGGGAGCCTCTGGGTTATGAATCTGTCCCTCCAGTATGTCCTATTTATTTCAGTGCTGAGGTTCAAGTCTCTTGAGCACGTAGCTCGATGGGATTTGGATTTTCTGAGGTGCAGCATGTCCATTAATTCCGGGTTGGACATGGCTTTATACGTCAGGCACAGATCGCCTCTGAGCTGACAGTATGCCACTGAGTAGAGCTGGAATTTCTTTAACCGGGCAGCATATGGCATCTGTTTGAGCCCTTTGATCCTCTTGGTGAGGTACTTTTGGGGTCTTTCCAGCTGCTGCAGGTGTCTGGTAAGGTACATCCCAAAAGGGGCATTGTACTGAATTATGGGCCTGATGAGGGATGAGTAAAGAGGCACGATGACCTCCCCTGATCTAGATGTGAATCCCTTCATGATTAGGTGGGCTATATAAAATGTTTTTCTAACCACTTTGGCCACGTGGTTTTCAAATGAGAGATTGCTATCAACTTGGGTCCCCAGGTCCCTAATTACTTCTTCCATACTTAATGGATTACCACCTACTTGGTAATTTGTGGGCACTTTGTTTTTGCCAAAGGGGATGACTATACACTTTTTGGCGTTTAGCTTGAGGCCATGGCTCTGGCACCAGTTGTCTGTTTCTATGAGGCCCTTTTGTAGGATGCTTGTGTCGGCTGGAGAGTCGATTATGGTGCCTAGTTTGCAGTCATCTGCAAACTTGGTCAGCCACAGTCCTTCCATGTTGGCCTGTACCTCCGAGAAATATATACCGAACAAGAGAGGTCCCAGGACTGAGCCTTGTGGGATGCCACTTGTAACTGGTTTGGAGTCTGACATGGCTCCAGCAATTCTAACCATGTGGGTTCTGTCCTTGAGCCAGTTTGCAACCCATCTAGTGACATACGGGTTTATATTTAAGCTGGTGAGCTTATCTATAATGCCCAAGTTGGGTATTGTATCAAAGGCTTTTGCGAGGTCCAGGTAGGCTGTGTGGACCACCTTCCCCTTGTCAATGGCCTTGATGACTGTTTCAAAGAAATTGACCAGGTTTAAGAGGCAGGATCTGCCCTTAACAAAGCCGAACTGGGTAGGATCCAGTGTCTGTAGGTCCCCAATATCTTTATTTATGAGGTCCATGATGTTCCTTTCGATAGCTTTGCAGACAAACATAGTCAGGCTTATGGGGTGATAGTTTCCAGGATCTGTTGAGGCACCACCTTTGTGGAGAGGGACCACTGTTGCTGTACGCCACTCTTTGTGTACATATCCTGTAGTAAGGCTGAGATTGAACAGTAGTTTTATGTTTGGGTTTAGCTCTTCTTGGAGTTCATGTAGGATGCAGCCCGGGACACCATCTGGTCCCATTGATGCTGTGTTTTTTGCTTTGGAGGGGGCGGCTCTTACCTGAGCATCTGAGATGTCAGGGGGGCAGCACTCTGCTGGGATAGATATTTGCCCTTTTGGTGGGGAGGCGGGGGGAGTTTGCACTGAACCTGTCAACTAGGATGTTGGCAATGTCTGTGGGTTTGGTGTATTTTTTGTCATTTTGGACTAATTCTGAGCATTTCTGGGAATTCCCACCCAGCTTCCTAACATAACTAAAGAAAGTTTTGTGATTATCCTTAGTGTCCTGTGCAATTTTTCTCTCAAAGCTGGCCTTAGACGATTTTATGAGTGCCCGTAGTTTTTTGATAATACTGATCAGAGATGCCTTCCTTTTTTGGGATTTTACTCCATCATGTAGTGGCTTCCTCCTTCTTTTGTATAGTTTCTTTATGGCTGGGGTCCACCAGACAGGACGCCTGCCTTTGGAGGATTGGGTCTTGGTTTTATTTGGGATTGCATGATCCATGCATTCCTGAAGGTGTTCATAGAATGCATTTATAAAGGATTCTGCGGTCTGGGCCGTATTTTCCACAGGCCCGGGGGCTTTGAAGGATTCCACCTCAGTTTTGAAGAGTGTAAAATTTGCTTTAGAGAAGTTTTTCACTGTGGTTTTCTGGGCAGGGGGTGGGGTCGGGATGTGAATATCCAGTGAGATTAGTTTATGGCCTGATCTTACCTGTGAGGGATACACTTCTGGTCTGGAGCATAGAGCCCCATGTTGGTGATGATCAGGTCCAGTATGTTTTCCCCTCTTGTGGGAGTGGTAACAAGTTGTTCCATAGCATTTGAGTTTATAAATTCTAGGAACCTTTGGGATAGGGTGTTGGAGCTAGAGTAATGCTCCCAGTCTATGTTTGGGTAGTTGAAGTCGCCCAATATAATGGCATTTGGAGAGACCTTCATATTTTCCAGTGTTCTCAGGAAGGCCGAGTGGGGTTCCTGGGTTTGGCAGGGTGGTATGTAGCAGGCTATAAACTGGAAGGCAGTTTTACCCACTGTTAGTTGCACATGGATAGTCTCTGATGCTTCCTGCTGTGCCACCAACCTGGAGGTGTGGGTATCTTTGACAAATATTGATACTCGCCCTCCTTTTGTGGTTCGGTCCAAGTTTTGGGGCCGAAAAGCATGGTATGAGGTATAACCTGGTAGTGCTCGGGTGCTCTCAGGAGCCTTGAACCAGGTTTCTGTTACTGCACAGATATCGATGTTCTCCATGCTAAGGAGAGTTTTGAGTGCATGCATCTTGAGGTTTAGACTTTTGGCATTGAGTAGCATTACTCTTAGTTTCTTATCCCTTGTGATACCTATGGAGGTGGGTTTGTCTTTTGAGCCTTGCCTAAAAAAGGCACTATGGGGGTGGCAAGATCCTTTGCCAATATCCAAAAGCCCAGGGGTGACAGGTGCAAGCCGACCCTAGCGAAGCATCGTGGCTTGTCGAGCATGTCATCCCAGGCTGACAGGCATTGGATCTCCTTTGAATGACACCAATACTTAAGCCAATTGTTGAAATTGATCAACTTGTCTTCATATTGTGGCATCATTCTTGGTGAGGGTAAGATGCTACTCAAGGTCAGAGTCATACCGGCCTGGGCTACATGCTCAGAGAGCTCCTCTATGTCTCTTTTCATGTAGTCCAGGGAGGGACATCTCAGGTCATTCACACCTGCATGGAAAGTGTCTTTCCATGAAAGTAAATTGACTTAATTTTTGGGTACTAGATTTTGTTTTAATTCCAGTTATTAGAAGGGAAAGGATATATTTTTTTGTGCATATCTCACTGGATACACACTAATTTGTAGCTTCCATGAAAAAGAAATGGATTTATGACCCTGAAGTATGACTTTAAAATGTAAAAAAAATGAAACATCATTAAGTACTGAATAAATAATGTAAGCATCAAAAATATGGGCCAAAGCTGAAGTGACATTCTTCCTAAGTGACTATTGATAGCCACGTGTTATATATTGAGTGTCACAATGAGTTTTGCATTAGTCTGGCATCTTATTCATGATTAGTTCCCTTGCCTTGGTCCCAAGTGTGTGATGGGAAATGTTTTGACTGGTGTGTGGACATTCATTAGTTTAACTACATAATCAGAGAATCGGAGAATGAACAAATAAATGTATGAATCAAAGCATGCTGGTTCTCATTTCTTAAATATGGGGAAATTTATCAATGACACAATGGCCACAGAGATGCCATAAATAACATTTTTGCATTTCAGATTCTTTCTAGTTTTGACTTATAACTTCACTACTGCTTGCTAACAGTAAGATGGGTCATACTCAGATCAGTGTATATTATTAGACATTCGAAAAAAGTATAACATACTAAACATAATATTCTTTTCTTTCAGTGTCAAGCCCTGTTAACTTATTTTTGATACAAATGTATGCCACAATAAATTATCCAAAGTGTTCCTCCTCCTTAACCATTTGAAATATCAGGACCCACTAGACCAAGTCTTGAAGTACTGACATTGGATGACTGAAAAACAGACTTATGTGCATATGCTAAGACTGAGATTCCATTTCTCGGAATAATCCCTTTTCTCTGAGGTACAGTAATCTTAGAGTCATTATATATAAGTCTGAGGGGTGTGGAGGCTCCCCTCCCCCCACAAAAAAAGAAGTTTTAAGGAGAAGAGTGATTTTTTTGAGATTTGCTGATCTCCGGATTTTAAGTCTTTTTATTTTTCTTGTTGGCTATTACAATTTAATTACTAAAAGCTCCTGTCTGTCCACAAACCTATCAAATCTACTGTCCTTTCGGTAAGGCCTGGAACTCCTTATTTCTATCCACCAGGTCAATACCCTCTCTGCTGTCCTTCAAAACCATTCTGAATGCCTTCAAATGGGAGCTGATTACCTCATTTATTAATAGTTTAGATCACTGAAAGATGACGGCATTTAATAACCTTAAACGTATATAAGACTTATTATGAGGGATGTTTTGTCTAAATAGGCAGAGAGGGAATATAATGAGTTACTAATGTACCTCATTTATAATCAGGTTAGGTTCAAAGTTATCATACATCAGGATTTAGTCGAGCTATCCTTGAGAACTGAACTGCCTTTTGTGCTAAATGCTTCTACATGAGCACTGTTACTGATCCTTGTACTTCTGTCAATCTGACATATAAAACAGATAAATATGTATCTAGCCCAGTCAACAATGGTTAAATAAAATAAAATAAAATAAAATAAGATATAGTGAAACATAGTTTTGTAACTTACAACTCATGCTCAACCTTAAAAAACAGAAGTATTTTTTTCCCAAATCCCTCTCCCATGAAAAAATAAAATTAACGTCCTCTCTCTTGATAATAAGATGTTTAAGTCATTTCTCATAGCAAAATTTTAGGGATGATAGTAAATGATAATATTAAATTCGACCTGCATATACAACATTGTATAAGGAAAACTCATGAAAAACAAGGGGTGCATTATAGAGCCAAATACTTTCCCACTGACACAACTAAAGCTACTCTACCTACTACTTAATTCCTTCACACACTACATTATGGTGCTCTCATCAAAAATCAAAACCTTAGCAATACTATAGCAATGTTGTTAGTTTGCTGCAATTACACCTTTCAGAACACAACATTGTACCTGTATCACAGCACCTATAAAATTATCAAGAATCCTTCTGCTTGTCCAGCACTAAATAACATTCTAAACAACTATGTTCCTAGTCACTCATTACAATTCAATGACAAAATGTTTATGTCTGTTCACAAACCTATCACATCTACTGTCCTTTTGCTAAGGCCTGGAACTCCTTATTTCAATCCACCAAGTCAATACCCCCTCTCCTGTCCTTCAAAACCATTCTGAATGTCTTCCTAAAAAAAACGGTTGTATTCTTGCTCAACACTAGGATAAACTATATCCCTAAATGTAGACTAATACCTGATCATCCCTTATATCTCCTTACTCTCCCTTCTTCACTCACTTCCTTACTTCTATCAGTTGTTCTCCTCGTGCTTTCTGTGTAAATATACTATAAGCCTGCTTTTCTCTCACTTCATATTTCAATTCCTGTTTGTATTAGACTAACTTACTTTCTTTTCTTTATTAACGGGCTAAAATTTCTCTATTAAATCATTGTTATATAACTTGTATCTACTCTTAACTAATGTTTATTGATTATCTTTAATGTTGTATAATTATTTAAACTGTATCTGATTTATGTATTATTTTTAAAGACTGTAAAATTATTATTCTTAAAATGTTTTGTAAAACTTTGAATCTTTTCTCCTTGGGCCTCCCCAGAAAATAAACTCCTACCTAGTCGGACTTTCCCAGTAATCAAATATCAATAACTAAATAATAAAATAAAATAAATAAATACAATAAAAATTATGTATTTTAACAAATACCAAGACTGTTGAATAAGCTCCTGCTAGAAGAAAGAGAATAAAGATCCCCCACTAAAATCAGATCAATGGATAAGAGGCAAAATCTATAGTTACAGCTGCAGGGGTCAATGTTTCTAGATATCCTTACACTGTACATTAGAAATGACAGAACTATCTTTTGTGTTAATACTGTTTCAGTACTCTTGTGTATCCCCAATATATAGTGTTAGAGCTTGTTGAATGTAGCTGTTTTAGATCTTTTATTAGGGCAGGTAACATGATTACAGGAATTTGACACCTCTGCATTTTGATCATTACAATTAAAGTTGGTCACCCTTTATTGAAATTATCATACTGTCAGAAATATTATCTAATCTAAACCTTCATTTTATCACCATTTTAAATGCATTATTTCTAGAGGGTTGTCCAGCAGAATTTTCTCTAGATGCCCATATAACTATAAATTCTAGCCACTATTGAACTTCAAATGCACAGAAAACAATGTTTGATATATGAGCCCAAATGTTAGGAAACACTGTTCAAAGATATTACATTATTACAACTGATTATTAATTTATGTAAACAGGTGAAACAACTTCTTGCTCAAGTAAAACAAATGCAATTGATTTAGAAGCAGTGCTATCCCTTAATTAATCCTGTGACTTACCTCAAGTAGTCAGAGTAACCAGAACAGGTCTTTCTATGTGCATGCATTCTATCTCATTTTTGGTGGAAAACCATCATATGGGGAGCCACTACATTACAATGTATTACCTCATTGCCCCCACTCCCCCCCCCCTTAGCTCTGCTGGTCACCAGCTAATATATAACTGTTGTAACTCTACATTTAAAATAACTTTTGCCAGTCCATGATCCAAGTGCTACTCCATGACCCAAATGACTCTTTAAGTTCATAAATTGCTGCCTCCCGGTGGGGGGGGGGGTTCTAAAACCTCTCCTATACCAATATAATCCACAAATTTCAAACAGCAAAAATATTTATTACATTATTAAAACTAAATAGCAACAAAACATCAGTTTTCCAGAAAATACTCCCATATTCAAAGAATTCGCTGCTGAGTATTCAGTACATAATATATGAAACAAATCATACTGGGAATGTCAGTACTGACTAGGAATGCAATGGTTGAATGTCCTTCCTCCTGTATCATCCTGTTTGATGTGACTCAGCTTATCACAACCCCTGCTAAATACAACAAAATCCATGCTATAGGTTGTACTTTACATTGGATAATAGTCACACACCCCAGTAAACACACTGTTAGCTTTACCTGCTCCAACTCACTAAGTGACCACCTCCCAGCATATATTCAAAGAATTAACACCCATCTTCCTAATACCTACACACTCAGAATTAGAGTTTAACAAAGTCATATTCAAAAGTATCTTAAAGCCATTTAGCTCATCCATTCTAAAAACTCTCCCACTAAATGAAGCTGTAGCAACCTTTAATAAGTTATCCCTTAAGACCATAAATAACCTTGCCTTTCTGTAATAAAAATAGAATAAAAGCAGCCCACTTCTCCTGACTCTTCACCCTAAGCAAAATCATAATGTGTACTAGAAATAGTGCTTGGAAAGACTGGTTTACTCCCCCACACACACACATGCACACATAAAAATTGTTCATTGCTATAGGGGACTTTGTAACCAAGCTAAAAAGCAAGTATACAAGGGATAAAAACAGTATTTTAGCCATCTACAAGTTAATTACAAAAATGACAAAAAAATTCTAAATTTCAATACATTATCAGCTCGATCTTGGCTCAAAAATGACCCATGCCCTTCACAAAATTCTTGTCCCCTTGAAATATCTACAAAACATAATACCCGCTTTATAGAAAGCATAGCTGCCCTCACCGCTAGCACACGACCTTCCACTGCTCAAGTCCAGCAGTGTGTCAAATATTGCCTGTCCAACACCCTTCAAACAAAAAAAAAAAACAAAAAAAAAAACAGGAGTCAAATCAATCTTCAGTCACATATGCTAACAAGTTTACCCTAAATACTGTACCAATATCTGGAATAAAAAAGTCTACTCAAACATAAACCATGCTCCACAATTGGAGATGACCTTCCACCAGAATACTTTAAGAATGCTGCAGAAGTCATATCTTACTCAATAAGTTCCAAGTAGCAATCTCATGTACCACCCATCTGGAAAACATCCTACATCCTTCCACTCCTAACTAGTATTCAGCATGGATTCTGCCCAGAACATAGTACAATTACTGCACTATTATTTTTTATAGATAATATAAACATAAATCTAATCCTTCGGCACTACGAATGTCACCAAGTAAGCACAAGCAGGCAAATCTTCCCAAAACAGTTTTATTCCAGAGGGAACTACAGTGTGAACCAGGAGAGGAAAAACTGCAACCAGGGGAATCAGAGGTACCAGCAGAATCAGTATGGATGGTGGAACATGGACAGATAGATGAAAATGTTTCAAATAAACTTCCAGTAGTAATTTCAAACAAAACAGGTGAGGGTATATAAGGCTGTTGGTGTTTTGTCATATTATCCGATGAAGTAAGTGACAAAAACATATTGTGGATGCTGCTATCGTTAATTCACTTTGGAGAGCCTTTATTGCTGCAATAAAACTGTTTTGGGAAGATTTGCCTGCTTGTGCTTATTTGGTGACATTCGTAGTGCTGAAGGATTGGGTTTCTGGTTTTGCACGGCACTTTATCTTCTTTTTTTGTGTTTATAAACATAAATCTGTCCACCCCAACACAATTTCTCTTTTTTGGTTTTACAAATCTGTAGATTGAGTAAAAGAAGTAGTGATTTATATAATTACATGGAGGCTGCTGAAGCTCGTTGGACTGCAGATCTGCAGGCTGATAAACCACCAGGCTTAAATGCATTTCTTCCCTTGAAGCCTATACTCACGGAACGAAGACTCAAGCAATAAGATGTGATTGGATGGTTTGATTTGGGGTGTGTTGACTGACAACCAATGATTTAAGTAATGAAGGAGGTGTGATCTGAAAGTCATCATTGCATTAGTTATTGCATTAAATAAAAAAAAGTTATGGTCTTTATGGAAGTTAATCTGATGAAGAAAGTTTCAGAAAGTGCTTATCTTTTATTCTGTATAGGTTTAGGTTCATAGGTTCGTACTAGGCTATCTGCCCTAAGGCATTTATAAGCCTAGCCAGAGTGTATGTGGCTTACACCACCCCTTAGGATGAGAATACTACGCCCTTTTAGGGTTTAGTTTACTATGCCTCTGTCTAGTAGTGACACAGAGATGACCCCCGGGGTAAACCTACGATCTCCCATCCACTCGTCGAGATTTCTCTTGTATAGAGTCAGTGAGGGGCTCTGCCTAACATGGACTGGGATTCTGTTCCAGAGTGTAGGGAGCCTCTGGGTTATGAATCTGTCCCTCCAGCACGTCCTATTTATTTCTGTATAGGTTCTAAAAGGGACATTTCTCTACCACAGACTTACACACACACCAACCCCACTCACACACACACACACTTGCCATTTGCAGGATTCAAACCCCTACATAACTATGTTATGACACTTGAGACGGACGCATTAGCGGAGCACGCTATTCTTTGTTTTATGGTTTTAACTGTCTGAGTCCTGGTGGTTTTTTTACTGTTTTTGACTGCTGTCATTTTGTTGGTCCCTAATGGACTCTTATCCTTTGCTAGTTGGTTTATTGTCATTTGCATAGGTTGTTTAAGGTTTTGTGATAGCATTGCATTTGCAGGTCTCTTCTATTGGGTTTTTCATTAGGAGGACTGTGTTTGTTCATCCTGTGGCAGCAGTTGTTTGCGTGGTCTATCTGAGTTGGAAAATATATAAACAGAGTCATTGCATAGTCAGTTTATTGACCAGAGGGCTCATTAGTTAATTTGCTGTTTTTTTTTTTTTCGCTTGTGCTATTAATTTTGCACATTTGCATAGATTAGCATTGCCCTGTACAGTAGCAAACACCTAGGAACCAAATGTTCCCTGTAGAATGGTCCATAAAACTGTAGTCTGTGAAGCAGTAATAAAGAGAAAATACTTTGTGTACCAGCAAGCTTAGATCACCTAGTTGGGCATCCAGTGGAAATAACTACATATTTAGTAGAATTCAGCATTCTGTAAACATTAAAGTTAGCAGAGTTTAGTACTGTTTGGCATAATCTTCCCCAATAAAGCACCCTTAGTAGTCTGCATCAACAAAATACCAATAATAACCTTCTAACCCCAATAATCCACTCCCTTGTAGCTCCCTAATCAAAGGACAGGATAGTATGGATATGCAAAAGGCTCTTCCTTTCACTGCTACTGCTGTAAAATTGTCCTGAAATCACCTTCATCAAGGCATCTCCAGTTAGTTGTTTAAGGTTACCAAGATGGTTACCTTCTCTGTAGCCATCTTGGTGCATATGACCATCTTGAGACAATGTAGCAATTTCCTCATGTTTGCTGACAGCCACTTAATCCTGAAAGAAACAGACACAGCATGTGACAGGGGTATTTACACTAAGACACTGGAGGATAAAGTCTGGCATACAAGAGCACAATTTGTCAAAACTACATATTCAACACTCACATAGCACACATCTTACATACAGACTAACATATGCTGAGGCACTTAAAAGCAATATTTATAAACAACAAATATCACCTAGACAACCTGTTGTCAAAGTTATGCCTCAGCAAGCCTAAACACACTCAGAAAAAACAACCTAACACTACACATACTGTCACTCTCAGTGGAGCCTCAAACAGTAAGCCCCTAAGGCAAGTACGCATGCTTCTCAGGACTCTTGTTATAGGGGACTCCATTGTAAGATATACTGATGTCCCTCAAGCTAAGTCAAACAAGGAGAAGGTAACGGTTAATTGCTTACCTGGAGCCAATTCTGCCAAATCAAGCATGCACCCAAGTCACTATGTCACAAGTACCAGCATGATTCCATCACAGTCCAGGTAGGCATAAATGACCTGAGATGTATATCCCTGGACTATATGAAGGGAGATATTAAGATTTATATAAAGTTTCTGATGCTGGTGTGAGCATATTTCCATCAATGAGGATGATGCAACAATATGAGCAAAAATGATTGATTTCAAAAACTGGCTGTCTTTCTGGTGTCATTCTAAGGTAATCCAATACTTGACAGCTTGGGAGGAGATGGTTAATAGACTAAATTCCTTTGCCAAGGATACTCTGTACCTTTCCCCCTCTAGGCTTTTATGTACTGGCTAAAACTTTATCCACCCCCATAGTGCCTTTTTTGGCAATGCCAAATTGACAAACCTAACCAAAATAGCAAAATGAACTCAACTGAACTCAAGCCTAAAAAAAAAAAATATATATATATATATATATATATATATATATATATATATATATATATATATATATATATATATATGGGAACACTGCATAATCTTGAAATTTGGAAATACCGAATTTCAAACTTTCGAGACCATATAGCCAAACCCCCAAACTACCGAAAGACCAGAAGAGCGAATTTCAAAATCCCGACTATCGGGAGTTTGAAAGTCGTGCTTCTGGTGTTGCAGTATGGTTGAAGGGCAGGTAAGTATTTCTGTTTAATTGTGTTGGTGTAAGGTTTAGTGTGAAAGTGTGTGTTGTGAGTGTGTGAGGGGGATGTAGGCGTGTGGTGGTGTATTCATGTGTTTGTCTGGGTAGTGCAACCTTGGAGTTAAAATATTTAAGTAGGGGGGTGTGAGGGTTGCAGCCCCCCATATAGGGGATGCAGGGGGGCTTGCCACCTGCTTGCCTGTAGGTTAGGTTTGTGCGTTTGTGTTTTGGGGGAAGGTGTGTGTATGTGTCTGTGTGTGGTGTATGTTGTGTGTAGTTTTCGGTAGTTTGAATTTCTTGGTTTTGGTTTTTCGGTATTGTAGTGTTTTGGGTGTTTAGTCTTTGGATTTTGGGCATCGGTAGAGTGAGTGTTCAGTATTTAGTAGTGGTTTTATATATATATATATATATATATATATATATATATATATATATATATATAAAACACCACTCCTTCCATGCCCTCTTCACACTCAAGAATATAGACCTCTGTGAAGTTGCCAAAACATGGTTTACAGTGGTACACAGTACCCCAGCAGTGCAAGGTTCAGTGCCTTCCACACTTTTAGACCAGACAATGTCTAAAGGTGGAGGTGTCTCAATATGCATTATAACAAGCATACCTCTAGGTTAGTCAAAGAGGATGAGGTGCTGGAGTACCCCAAAGTGCAGATCACCATAGACAAATCGTATACCATATCTTAGCCAGCTAAAGGTCCGCCCCCATGTTCCAAGAAGCTACTGGAGACACGTACCATCCATCCTAATACCCAACTCATGGGATACTTTAATTACCTCTTTATAGACCTTGAATCCTACACAGCCTCAAATCAACATGAACAGAGATTTCTGGACTTTGTATATACAAACACCCTTGACCAAATGGTGCATATGCCCACTAGAGGCTCCAACATACAGGACATTGTGCTAACAAATACAGGAGAATGCTGTACCCCTCAATGTCTTATCCTCCCTGGTAAGGTCTGAACATAAAGCTGAATCCTTGAAATCAAAATCAACGCTGTAATCCCTTTAAAACCAATAACAGTTAGGAGCTATACAAGGCAAATTACTTTTTTATTAACTGATGGCTTGATAACATTCAGTGACCATACAAACCCTGAGAACACAGCAGCTTATGTTGAACTGCTCTCATAAACTCTGTATAACCATGTCAATGACTGCATAGAGGCTGCTGTATCTATGAGAAGTAGGCCCAAAAGCAGACCCAGAAGCAAACTGCCATGGTGGCATCCTAAATTAAACAGGATATACAAGAGAAGGAAAAATACTATTGCAAAAATCAGGAAGGGTAATTCCCATAAAGGTAAAACCTCTCTCATCAAACAAAGCAGGCAACTAAGAGGACTGATTAGGTCAAGCAAAGCCGATTTTGAGCTTAAGATAACCTCCAAGATGAAAGATGACCATAAGGCCTTCTTCTGGTATGTCAGAAACCTCAAGGGCATCACACAGCATTATGGTGAATGGTGCCACATTCACTAAGTCTGGTAATATAGGAGAACCTGATAGTGGACAAATTCACTTCCAACTTTACCTTCCTCTCACCCCCAGTGATCACCCTAAACACACCCTCAAACATAACTTCCAACTATAACTAGAAAGCATGCACTGGCTGCCCTTGCTCAAGCCAAGAACACGGCGTTAATAAGCCTCAATAACATCCCAGGATGTTTCCTGAACATTCTAATGTATGACTTATCAGGAACCTTAGCATCATTATTAAATTATAGTCTCAAAACAGGCTTTGTACCACATGAATGAAAGACTGCAACAGTCATCACCCTTCATAAGGGAGGATTTTCAGCAGATCCTAGAAACTACAGCCATATTAGTCTGACTAATATTATTTGTACAGTTATGGAAAGAATTATGGAAATTATCAACAAGGACATAGGAGATCTCCAGACTCTAAGTCCATTCCAGTTTGGCTTTGTCAAAGGAAAGTCATGCTTACTGAATCTAGTGGAATTCTTTGAAAAGGTCACTAAGGAAACTGATGAAGGGAAAACTATGCATACTGCCTACCTAGGGTCTGGCTAAAGCATCTGATACAACATTCTACTAGGGCATTGTCAACAAACCCTTTTATAGCACACTGGATAGCTAGCTGGCTCACTGATAGGACTCAAGATGTTGGAATCAGTGAAGCCACCTCCACAATGAAGCCAGTCACCAGTGGAGCTGATGAGGGCTATGTCCTCGTCCCACTCCTCTTTGGTATCTATTTCATGGATGTCAAAGCCAACATCAAAGGTCTCTGGCTAAATAAGTTTGTAGATGATTGCAAAATGGGAGCAGTCACTTAACCCCCCCCCCCCCAGGATGAGAACACCCTTCAGGAAGGTCTAACACAGACAAAAGCTTGGTGCCAAAGCCATGGCTTAATAATCAATACCAAGATATGGATTATTGTACCTTTTTGGGAAGGTGGCCACCCTGGGTAACAGTGTAATCACTCCTAAAAGTTGATTCATTAGTCAGGGATTTAGGAACTCATATAGGTAGTGACCTAGCCTTTGACCAACATGTGTACAGTGAAGTAAGAAAATCCTTCTATGCTGCTCAACTTATAAACAAGGGCATGGCATCTACATCCAGGCAGATCATCATACCACTGTACTTGGCCCTCATCAGACCCATTATTGAGTATAATGACCCTTTGGTAAGTACCCTACCAGAAAC
The DNA here is from genome assembly GCF_019279795.1 of Protopterus annectens. Taxonomy (NCBI): domain Eukaryota; kingdom Metazoa; phylum Chordata; order Ceratodontiformes; family Protopteridae; genus Protopterus; species Protopterus annectens. The sequence continues at coordinate 489,544,271 of NC_056744.1, forward strand.
ATGCAGCAACTGGAATGCCCACAAAGGTTCCTTATAAAAAGAATACAGGGAGCAGACATAACGTCCTAAGCTGATCACCTTCAAACCCTCTCTCTTTTCTCAGTAATATGCAGAGTTCTGAGAGGTGATCTTTGCCTGGCATACAAGGCATCCCTGAACCCCTGTTTTAATAATCATTTTGTAGATCTACAAAACAAACAGCATCAGAACTACTATATTAAAACACTTAATTTTGCTTGCAACATAAATAAGATATATCAGAGAGACAGATGTGTTTCTCAGAGGATTTCCATTCTCTGCAACAGGCACCTTATCCATTTGAAGCAACGTTCCTCACTATCCCTGTCTAAGCGAAACTTGGAGCAATGGATGGGTAATTGAAAATTCACCCCTGGTTTGGATCCTATGTCTGTGATGAACATAGGCAGTCAGTAAATCACTCCTATATAAATCAAATTTGTGGGTCACATTTGCACAGCTAGTCTTATCAGGGCCCTTGTGGTCTTTAGTCTAATATACACCTATGAACCTATGAATATATCTTTCAGAATTTATTGCCACTACCACATAATCCTCCTATTTATGTACTCTTCTCTTCAACCTCTTTTCTTTTCTGCTTCTTAGGTGCAACAATTCACTCACCTAAAATTTCCTTACACAACTTTCACCTTCTTCTCCCCCAACCAAACCACATCTTCACTTTTCCTTTTCTCCATTATATCCAGAAACACATTTCCTTCTACCCCATGTTTCCATATGTGCATATCTCAATGTAACATATGAGCTTTTATATGTTTCCATAGTTTTAGAGAAGATTCATTATTTAGTGCATAAGTAATATGCTTTTAATAGACTTCATAGTGTTGCTAAATATTTTTTATGCAGTATATGTGCCCTTATTAGTCCATGTACTCCTAGTAAAGAAGTTTCACAACCTTTTGCCAAATTGATCAATCCTGCAACTTCTTTTGCAAATGATATGCCTGCTGCTTCTTATGCTACATTGCATTGCTTTTATCTCATTGTAAACCCCTGTCCAGGCCTGAAAATGATGCACTTGCATCAGTGATCTGCTCCCGTCAACAAATGTGTAAATAAATAAATAAAGACATAAATAAATACTTTCTGCAATTTTACACTGGAAAATAAATATTTCATACAACTTTCCTAATATGCTGCATAGTTTTATAAATGTGTAACATGATCTTATAAGTTTAAGCAATATGACAATAAATTACATGCTCAAGTTATTTTATTGTGCTGCTTATATATAATTTATTTTTCAGTAAATTTAACAGCTGATAGCTAGAGTGGATAGAATATATAATATTGTCACATCATGACAGTTAAGATTATTTTCTGTAAAAGTTTTAATGTATCTAGAAGCAAGTGTTTGTCTTCTGTCCATATAGCATGACATTGCCAACAGAGGAATCACTAGAATTTTTAGTATCTACATTGTCAAAGGATCCTTATCATATGTCCAAATTTTATAATATTTTTGATAGGTTTGCATGAACCATTTGGTGAGCATCATTATGTTAACATGTTAACACGTTAACATATAATTTATTCTTAATAATATTATCTTCATCATGCATTTACTTGTTAAGGCTACACACTCAAGTGTGCTAGCCTGTGTTACATATTTATTGCATTTTCCTGCTGTTTGTTGCAAAAAAAAAAAAGTTATCCTTGTTTCCCATCTTTCCTGACCTAGAGTAGTCCAAATACAGGCTTTGCTGTATTCTGGACTTTTGGAAAGTTCCTGTGTTGCCATTTCCTTTCTTGGATAGAGGGAGGCTTCTTTGTTCACCAGTGGCAGTGGGGAGCTTGGAGCAGCCTATCTGTCCCTGGAGGAGTGTTCCCAGCACAGGAATCTGGTAGTCTGTTGGCCGTTTTGGGCCAATTTCTAGGTCTTTCAAGTCCGCCTGTATAAAACCCGCTGTAGTGCGGCTTTGCATGATTTTGTGCATAGCGCGGCATCGAGCAGCGCCGCTTAATTGGGTTTGAGCCATTCTCGGCTCCACAAAGTCTGCTCTTCACTTTTTCTCTTGGAACTGATCTAGTTTTCAAAATAAACAAACTATTCCTATGCTAAAGCCTAGCACTTGCTCACTAAAGCAATTATATAAGTCAGCACTAAAAAATTAAAAACACTACACCCTCACAAACTCCCCTTGAGTAACTTGTTCCCCATTGGCCCTTTTTTCAATTATAAAGGAATTCCCAATACTATTCTAGCATGTCCAAAGGTCAGTTGTCAATCTCCTCTCCGGTCCAGCTGGTGAACCTGGGAATCTTGAGGCAATGTTACAACTGCCTCATGTACACAGACAACCCTCTCCTCCTCCCAACAAATTCCAACACATGTGAGAGATGAAACCATATAGCCAAACTGGAGGCTAAGCTCTCTCAACTCAGTACAGGCGTAACCAGTCAGGAAGAGAAGGAAACCACACTCACTACAATTCCAGTCTCACATAGACCTACCACGACAGCAAACCAAACACATAAACACACAAAAACATACTTGGAGGTTCTAAATGAAAATCTGCCTAAGCAGCAGAGACCTCCAAAGCAGACACCCAAGCAACCGCTACCCCAAAACAAAACGCGTGCAACACATAGCTCACAAAGCCAGTGTGTCGAACAGTCACAGCCCTTAAGGCTAAACAACACACCAGGCACACTGACGCCCCGCTCACCAGGCTGAACAAGGAGAAGGTCACGGTGAGCTGCCTGTCGGTCGCTAGGATCCACCACATAACACAAGCACTCAGGTCACTCCAAGGCAAGTACAAATATGACTCACTCATTGTCCATGCTGGTGTGAATGACCTGAGACGTACCTCCCTGGACTACATGAAAAGAGACATAGAGGAGCTCTCTGAGCATGTAGCCCAGGCCGGTATGACCCTGACCTTTTGTAGCATCTTACCCTCACCAAGAATGATGCCACAGTATGAAGACAAGATTATCAATTTCAACAATTGGCTTAAGTATTGGTGTCATTCAAAGGGGATCCAATGCCTGTCAGCCTGGGATGACATGCTCGACAAGCCATGATGCTTCGCTAGGGACGGCTTGCACCTGTCATCCCTGGGCTTTTGGATATTGGCAAAGGCTCTTGCTACCCCATAGTGCCTTTTTAGGCAAGGCTCAAAAGACAAACCCACCTCCATAGGTATCACAAGGGATAAGAAACTAAGAGTAATGCTACTCAATGCCAGAAGTCTAAACCTCAAGATGCACACACTTGAAACTCTCCTTAGCATGGAGAACATCGATATCTGTGCAGTAACAGAAACCTGGTTCAAGGCTCTTGAGAGCACCCCAGCACTACCAGGTTATACCTCATACCATGCTTTTTGGCCCCAAAACTTGGACCGAACAACAAAAGGAGGGGGAGTATCAATATTCGTCAAAGATACCCACACCTCCAGGTTGGTGGCACAGCACGAAGCATCAGAGACTATCCATGTGCAACTAACAGTGGGTAAAACTGCCTTCCAGTTTATAGCCTGCTACAGACCACCCTCCCAAACCCAGGAACTCCACTCGGCCTTCCTGAGAACACTGGAAAATATGAAGGTCTCTCCAAACACCATTATATTGGGTGACTTCAACTACCCAACCATAGACAGGGAGCATTACTCTAGCTCCAACACCCTAGCCCAAAGGTTCCTAGAATTTATAAATTCAAATGCTATGGAACAACTTGTTACCACTCCCACAAGAGGAGAAAACATACTGGACCTGATCATCACCAACATGGGGACTCTATGCTCCAGACCAGAAGTGTATCCTTCACTGGTAAGATCAGACCATAAACTAATCTCACTGGATATTCACATCCCAACCCCACCCCATGCCCAGAAAACCACAGTGAAAAACTTCCCTAAAGCAAATTTCACACTCCTCAAAACTGAGGTGGAATCCTTCAAAGCCCCCGGGCCTGTGGATAATACGGCCCAGACCACAAAATCCTTTATAAATGCATTCTATGAACACCTTCAGGAATGCATGGATCATGCAATCCCAAATAAAACCAAGACCCAATCCTCCAAAGCAGACCTAGCCCTGTCTGGTGGATGTTGGAAATGTCTGTGGGATCCAACCATAGATTCATCACCCGCAGATATACCCCAGGGATTACCTCAGCCTAGTATGAACCTATGAACCTATGAACCTAAACAAACTATACAATAGAAGGAGGAAGCTACTACATGACAGAGCAAAATCCCAAAAAGGGAAGGCATCTCTGATCAGTATTAGCAAAAACTACGGGCACTCATAAAATCGTCTAAGGCCAGCTTCGAGAGAAAAATTGCACAGGACACTAAGGATAATCACAAGGCTTTCTTTAGTTATGTTAGGAACCTGGGTGGGAATTCCCAGATATACTCAGAATTAGTCCAAAATGACAAAAAATACACTGAACCCACAGACATTTCCAACATCCTAGCTGACAGGTTCAGCGCAACCCCCCCACCAAAAGGGCTAATATCTATCCCAGCAGAGTTCTGCCCCCCTGACATCTCAGATGCTCAGGTAAGAGCTGCCCTCTCCAAAGCAAGAAACACAGCATCAATGGGACCAGACGGTGTCCCGGGCCGCATCCTACATGAACTCCAAGAAGAGCTAAACCCAAACCTAAAACTACTGTTCAATCTCAGCCTTAGTACAGGATATGTACCCAAAGAGTGGCATACAGCAACAGTGGTCCGCCTCCACAAAGGTGGTGCCTCAACGGATCCTGGAAACTATCACCCCATAAGTCTCACTAGCTTGGTCTGCAAAGCTATGGAAAGGATCATCATGGACCTTATATATAAAGATATTGGGGACCTACTGACACTGGATCCTACCCAGTTTGACTTTGTTAAGGGCAGATCCTGCCTCTTAAACCTGGTCGATTTCTTTGAAACAGTCACCAAGGCCATTGACAAGGGGAAGGTGGTCCACACAGCCTACCTGGACCTCGCAAAAGCCTTCGATACAATACCCCACTCAGGCATTATAGATAAGCTCACCAGCTTAAATATAACCCCCTATGTCACTAGATGGGTTGCAAACTGGCTCAAGGACAGAACCCACATGGTTAGAATAGCTGGAGCCATGTCAGACTCCAAACCAGTTACAAGTGGAGTCCCACAATGTTCAGTCCTGGGACCTCTCTTGTTCAGTATACATTTCTCGGAGGTACAGGCCAACATGGAAGGACTGTGGCTGACCAAGTTCGCAGATGACTGCAAACTGGGTGCCATAATAGACTCTCCAGCTGACACAAGCATCCTCCAAAAGGGCCTCATAGAAACAGACAACTGGTGCCAGAACCATGGCCTCAAGCTAAATGCCAAAAAGTGTATAGTCATCCCTTTTGGCAAAAACAAAGTGCCCACAAATTACCACATAGGTAGTAATCCATTAAGTACAGAAGAAGTAATTAGGGACCTGGGGACCCAAGTTGATAGCAATCTCTCATTTGACAACCATGTGGCCAAAGTGGTTAGAAAAACATTTTATATAGCCCACCTAATCATGAAGGGATTCACATCTAGATCAGGGGAGGTCATTGTGCCTCTTTACTCATCCCTCATCAGGCCCATAATTGAATACAATGCCCCTTTTTGGGATGTACCTTACCAGACACCTGCAGCAACTGGAAAGACCCCAAAAGTACCTCACCAAGAGGATCAAGGGGCTCAAACAGATGCCGTATGCTGCCCGGTTAAAGAAACTCCAGCTCTACTCAGTGGCATACCACCTGCTCAGAGGCGATCTGTGCCTGACATATGAAGCTATGTCCAACCCGGAATTAATGGACATACTGCACCTCAGAAAATCCAAATCCCATCGAGCTACGCGCTCGAGGGACTTAAACCTCAGCACTGAAATAAATAGGACATGCTGGAGGGACAGATTCATAACCCAGAGGCTCCCTTCACTCTGGAATAAAATCCCAGTCCAGGTTAGGCAGAGTCCCTCATTGACTCTCTAAAAGAGGAATCTTGATGAGTGGATAGGAGATCGTAGATTTACCCCGGGTATCACTTCTGTGTCACTGTTAGACAGAGGCACAGTATACTAACCTCGAAAAAGGGCATAGCAAAATTAATTTAAAATGGGTGGCGAAAGCCATACACACTCTGGCTAGGCTTATAAATGCCCTAGGGCAGATAGCCTAGTATGAACCTATGAACCTATGAATCAAAGGACTATGCAGACAGTATTTGCTTAATTTGTTACTCAGCTTTGGTGAGTGGGATGGCTGGAACTTTCATTGTACTTAAAAATTAAATAATAATAACAATAATAATTATAATAAAAAAAATAATAATAATATGAAACATTTAATGGATGAAACCATCTTGTTGATGTATAGATAGTTGTTCAAATTAAAATTTTCTTCTCCAAGCAGGTGACTTTTTTGCATCAGATAGAAAATCAAATGCTATGTAATAAATGGCGATCAGAAACAGATTTTTTTGAGCATAGACTTTACCGTTTACAAGTAAAAGGTTTGTTATTGTGGGACTGAGATCCAGAAATAATTTATCTGAGTAAATGGGGTTCCAATTAAATGCTGGACATTGTTTTCCAAGTATCCTTAGGGAACCTTATGTAATTCTGGTACAGCTGGCCTCTGGAATGCAATAGGCTTTATTAATCACATTTAATTGTGATCAGGTGTCTAGTATGAATTGTATGATGCTAATGTAGTCACAGCAAGGTTCATGTAAATGCAAAAAAAAAAAGTAAGATAGAAAAAAAAGTTAATTTGTACAAGATGAAAACAGCCAGAAAATACAGTTTCCTAGAATTAGTCTTATTATTTAAGCATCTGTACTTCCAAGACAGGCAACATTAAAGCAGAGGACTGTGCAGCAGCATATTATAGAACTATCGGCACAGCATAAAATTCTTCAAAAATGTAACGTATGTTCAACAGTATGAACCATTTTTCCTTTCTGCCCTGGCTACTGATATTAAGAGGAAGGAAATACATGAATACAAAAATGAACAGGTATTAACAATATTTCTTTGCATAATAAATATATGAAATTTCAAGGAAGCAGAACAAATTGTTTAGAAGACAGCAATGATCATTGTAGGAGTGGTACTTGCACTTGTGTTATCCCATTCCCTTCAGTTGATACATAGGAATATGATACGAGTGAAAAAAGCCATAAATGTATTTAACATTTGTTTAACGGGAAAGTCTGACTTTGAATGAACCAATTTTCAGCAGAGGCACAGGGAGAAATGCTCCAGCTGCAGATATTTGTAACATGGGAAAAAATGGAGCACTCAGAGGAAACCCACAGGATGGCAGGGAGGACATGCAGACTCTGCACAGAAGGCATCCTGGCTGAGAACTGAACCAGAGAACTTCTTGCAAACTGTTGCACCACTGCACTGTCCTGCTTTCTGTGCAAAGTGTAAGTAAAAGGCTTTGACAAAGAATTACCACATTTGCATCTGAAGGTATAAAGCCCTGACCAAACCTTTCCTGTTAGTCATTTTAAACAGAATTAATAAGCAATGCTAAACAGAAAGAAAAATGGCATTGGAGCCTTGAGCTACATAAAGAGGATAAGATTCATATGTCCCTTGCTCTTGTCATAGTCCATGTACTCCACCAGAAGAAAAAGGTGCAAATTGTACCATTAATTTGCAATATCTACCCAAAAATAACTCCATAAACCCCTGTACTATTGTATTTTTGAACATATGTGTAAGATGAATGTGTACAGTTCATTAAATTTATACCAGGGATGTGATGGAGTTGTCCAAAATGTATTAAAACTTTTCCTCTGAAAAAAAAAAAAACAAACATAGTTGAGCATTAACTGTGGTACACTGATATATACTCATTCCCATTCTGATCCTAATTTGCAATAAAGTCCACTATTATTCTAACAACAACTGTCACACCTGCTAAATAACAACCATCTACTGAGATTTCAAATGGTAACAACCAGTCTAGTCCCCAAATCTGTATCAATTTAGTTTTAATAGTTTTCAAACCTGCTGAGCCAAAGGGCATTTTAAAGTGATGACCTGTGAGAATTTTTTTCATAAATATAGAATTACATGTGTAAAACAGGGCAAGACAGCTCATTTAAATTTCATACCATTGCACAGTATACCTAATAACTACACAATCTAAAATACATACAGTATTACAAATACTTAATAATAGTCAGTATTGCTACTTTCTGGAGACATCATCCACATCCATGTAGGTTGCCCCTGTACATTAAGCAAAGCAACACATTAACTGCTTTTAAGTCCCAGCTTAATGACTGGATGGGATTTCATAAACTCACCACTATGTTATTACTCAGAGGTGATCTCTGCCTTACATACAAGGCAATCTCTGACCTTGCATTACTAGAAATGCTGCATATCCTTCAGTCAAATAGTACACATGTTACTCGATCTAAAGACCTTAACCTGGTATGTGACATTAATAGAACCTGCTAGAGTGACAGATTTGTTTCCCAAAGGCTACCACACCTTTAGAACAGACTCCCACTTCATGTCAAACAGAGACATTGGCCCTCTTCCAATGCAATCTGGATGATTGGATGGATAATTGTAGATTCCCCACAGGGGGTTCCACTTGTGTCCCTCTTGGATAGGGACAATAGATGCTGATAGTGCAAATAAGGATAGAACTTTGCTAGCCTTGTAAGGGCCCATGGGCCATTAGCCTATTAACATCTTATCATCCTATGATCCTATGTAGCATTGCTTACCATAGCCAGAGCAGATTATGCTTTCAAAATATATTAGGATTATTATGGCAAGGCTATCAGTGCTAATATAAACCACAGGACTAGTGCATACATATTAATTCTGCCATTATGGTTGGTTGGTATAGTCATTAGAGAGATCATAAAGAGAACTGCAAGCCATATTTCACAAAGAATACACAGCAGAGATGGTAGTAGTTATGTAACCCAAATAAATAAAACTACTATTCTGTTAAACTGGTTTGCAGAGAAGTAGAAAAAAAAAAGATTTTTCCAAATTCTACCATTCCTGCTACAGACTGAGATTGGCACATCCACGCTATGTTTACCAGCCTTTAGTGCATCCCCTTTTTTCTCTTCTCACGATACCCATTAGCAGCTGATGGCTGCTGCCACCCATTTTCCTTTCCAAAGAATCTCATTATCCTTTCTCATGTCTCTCCCACAGTATCAGCATTTATTGCCTCTGTCTCTTCCATTCCATTTTACTAATGAGAGTTACTCTCTACCTGCTCATCTTTTCAGGCATTATTCCCGTACTCATCCAGACAGTAAATGGGGTCGTTGATTACAACTTATTTCCTAATGACATTAGCTGTTAGCTTTCTACATGCTTACCTATCTTTTAAAACAGGTGGCTTCAAATCACTGAAGTAACATCAGAAATTGGACCCTAAACTACCCCATTAGTTTAATAGTGGTCATTGTCTCCTTCCAAAACATCAGACTAGGAACCTATATGTCAATCCACAAACCATCATAACGACTAGGATGGTGACTATTGTGTTTATCTGAACATCATTTATCTGCTAAGGATACACCTTATTCATATGAAACTTACTTTTTAGCTAATACAATTGAAACTTTCAATATCCTTTGTATTTTTTCAAGGAAAAAAAAAAACAGCAAACCTTGACGAGTGGATGGGAAACAGAAAGTTTACCCAAGGGATCACTTCAATGGCTCTGCTGGACAGAGGCACAGGGAACTAAGCTAAGGGGGCAGCGAAAGCCAACACATTCTGGCTAGGCTTATAAATGCCTTCGGGCAGATAGCCTAGTACCTACCTATGAACTTATGAACCTATAAAATAAATCAGGATCCATCCCAGGATGATTGGGTAAGCATTTGAAGTGCTACTATTGTAATGTTCAGAGCTTAAGAAACAAATATATAGAATTAAAAAAAACACTAATATTGCACATAGATTCTAAAACAGTTACCATTACTGACTGCTAGAATATTAGGGATGTACACTTTCCAGTTAAGAAAAATATACGCATGCTTTTGCCAGCAAGCTAGTGATGGTGGTATTATTCTACTGGCAGAAAGTAGTATGAAAATGAAAGATAGATAGATAGATAGATAGATAGATAGATAGATAGATAGATAGATAGATAGACAGATGGATAGATAGATAGATAGATAGATAGATAGATAGATAGATAGATAGATAGATAGATAGATAGATAGATAGATAACTTATGCACATTTACTCCTTAGTATTAGCCCAAGTTAAAGGACATCAAGTTATAATGCTACTACCCACTGGAGTTATCTAGGTAGCTTAGATGAAATTACTGAGCTGGGCAACAATTTCTAATTGATGATTTCAACTACCCGGATATTAATTGCTATCATCTCTGTGCTGTTAATAGGTATTCTAAGTTATTTACCAACATAATTTCTTATAAAACTTTGTACAAACTTGTTTATAAAACTCCAGAGGTAATCATATATTAGATTTTCTGGATACTAATTCTATTATTTTAATTCAAAATCATTCAGATAGCCTATATTTGGGTTCTTCCTATTATAATGCTATTGAACTTGTGATAACTAAGCTCTTATTGGAACAAAGACACACACATAATAAGTTTAGCAAAACTGATTATTCTGCTTTATTAAGTTCAATTAAATAATGCAACATGGTCAAACGTTATAAAAAATAAAGGCTCCTTGTTTGGCTATCCATTTTTAGAATATCAGCTAAGGATTAAAATTGAAAAAAAAAACTGCTTTTCACAAACAATTCAAATCCTCAAATAAATTACCACATTGGTGGAATCATAGAGTGTATAAATTTTACAAATCCTCAAATAAATTACCACATTGGCGGAATCATAGATTGTATATATTTTACAAAAGGAAGAAGAGACTATTTTAAACCTATATAAAATACTCACATAGTTTTAATAAAAAGAGGTTAAATAAAATTAGTAAAATTATAAACATCATCCTATTAACAGCATGCCTATGTAAGAAACAAAATTAACCCATAACAAAGGGAACATTTTTATAAATACATCAATACATACATAGAAAGACTAAATAACATCACTCGATTAATTCATTAAAAATTACATATTCATTGATATATAACATTAAGAATATCGCCATTGAATTTAATCATAATTTTATTAAAATTTATTGTTGAAGTTTTTCTGACATTGGGGTAATGAGAGACCCCATATCCAGTTATTTTAACTGATAGTATAAGATCTGCATTAAACTGTCTCAAAAAGATTACTTCTATGGTTCCTAATCAGATACCAGCAATTAAGTTGCATGCAGTTAAAGATTATTATTCCAAATTTTAAACTTATCTTTGATATGTTATTATATACAGGAACAGTTCCTAATAATTGAATAATATCATATATAGTTCCAATTCATATAAAGAGAGTTGGGTATGAGAAGCATAATTATAGTCCAACACATTTAACATCGATGTTATGTAAATGCATAGAGCACTGTATTATTAATACAATTAATTATAATAATGACTTTAGTATCTTGGATTTGTCTTAGAATGGATTTATTAAAGGTAAATGCATTTATGGGTGGGGGTGCCATAACGGTTAAGGTGTTTACCTTACAGACACAAGATCCAGGGTTTGACACTCACATGGTGTAATTGGCAAGGCTTAAAATGGCTCACAAGGGCAATTAGCCTGGTACTAATCTAATCTATCTATATTAACAAGTCATATTAAGTTCTATATTTTGATTATTTTAGCTCTGAGTGAAGAATTAACTCATGGTATAAATTATCTTAACAGGACTAAGGAATTCAATTCATTGCCTCCATTTATGATTGGTATTAATTCACACATAATAAACTTGATTGTGAATTTTTTAACTAATTGGCTAAAATCAGTTAATATTCAGGGCACATTTTCTGAATATTTTCCATTAAAATCAGTGGCACAGAGATTTCTGCACTGGGACCTTTTTATTTAATATTGTATGTGAAACTATACCAAGCAATACAAACTGTTGGATTAGTAAGTATGTTTATGACTTCAAAGAAGTCATTATATCTAATGAAAATTATACAACATAGTTAATAATTAAATGTTGAGGTTAACAAACTGTGCAGATTCAGCTGGACTTAGTTTTAGTTTAGGTAATTATATCACATTATGTTTCAGTAAGCCTAATACTAAATATTCTGTTTAAAATTGATAACTATAACACATAGAATTCTATAACCACTTTTGTGTATTAATTTGTAACAGTGTTTCATTCAAGATACATTCTGATATTATTAAAAATGAAACACTGAAATGTTAATGGCTATTGTTAGAAAAATATCACTACCAGGAACAAAAATTGTCTACTGGCCTTATATAAAACCTATGTGAGGCCATTTCTTGAACACAACAGCCCCTTTTGCATTTATACTAAGGATAACTTACAGAATTTAGAAGACGTGCAGTGAAAGCATAATCTTTTGCAGATTTGAATTATTTGCACCATTGTAAATCTTACAATGATATCCCATTCATTACCATCATATAAGAAGAAAATTCAATTTAGCTTATGAGGCTTTTATGATAATTTTCTTCAAGCATTATTGAATATCATATTTTATCAAAGGTTGGATCAGATAGTCTGACATAAAATTACATCTATTACCTGTTAAGCCTAGATTGAAGCAATTATTCATGACTATGAGGAATCCATTACTGTGGAGGAATCTAAATAAATCAATATATTCAAAACTAAATGGATTCTTGTGTGGGGTAAAGTTCATGATTGAATCCTTGGTGACATCAATGCTCCTTGATGGCCATTTGATTTCAACACTGTTCTTTTACTTATGAACTTATGAAGTTATCAATCTTTACCTTCCAGATTTACTTTAGCTTTTTATTAACTGCTGTTTTTCCTGCATAAAACCGCAGGTCTTGGCAAATGCTGGTTTAAGAAGGGTATCAAAAAATTCATGAATCTGCCTCAGTAATATGCCCATTGCCTGTAACAGTGGGATATAGCAGCCAGTTATACGGCTCCCTATTGAAAAAAGACAGAAACTGCAGGAGAGCATCAAACATCACTCTTCTCTTTTAAACTTTTTTTTCAAGGGACTACTCACTGCACCCCAAATATAGGAAGCAAGTCTCGTATCTCAGAACTTGTATATAGCAACTCTGAAATGACAATACCTTGGAGAAAAGGGAATATTCCCTAAAATGGTCATTTCTGACTTAGTTTATTTGTCCATTTAGTTTCTGTGTGTTCATGACTCACACTAGCAGATCCCAACATTTCAAATGATTACTAATTTATGCTTGTCTTTGTGTACCTTACACACCTGATACATTAATGAGTAAGTACATCTAGTGACCTACCAATATTTGAATAGCTCCTCAGAAAGTTGTTAATTAATTATTACATCATCCAACAATAATGAATCGACCTTGTTTTATAACATGGAGTCTAGATCCGACTGCCCATAAATTTTATTGTCATTCAACATTATAGACAGACCATTTAGTTAAAAATAATTTATCCATGGTCAGTGCCACCAACTCTTTGTTTACCTGACTTATAACAATAATGTCATCCATATGCAGGTACAGTAAAGACAGACAGTCATCCAATGTCAAGTTATCATTTTTAGAATAGTGTTGTAAATTTCAAATATACAAGCAGACTGTCTTTGCATCATAGATGGATGTAGATTTGACTTTGTCTCAGATAAGTTTGTATCAAAGCTTTAGTGCTAGAAGACAAAAATGAGCAAGGATGGAAGTGAGCAGTCAATACCTGCCTGCCTTCCTGAGTAGCATGTGGAGGCTTATGAGGCCCTGAAAGAGCTGAGGCAAGGGATGTAGGCCTGACTCTTCCATACCTGTGAAGGCAGCCCTCATTAGTGTGTAGATGGAAGTGTGTACACTTTCACGAGGAGGGTATAGAGGAACATATTGTAATGTAGATGCTTACATCAACCACCAAGGGTCCTAAATATAAACATTCTTTTTGGCAAGTTGATAGAAAAAGTACATATTACCTCCTTGCCTACCTAGATGAATGTCCCTCTAGTAGGCTGTCACACGGACAAAGGGGAGCACTCAGTAGTGAGAGAATTATTTAAAGAGAGGATTGTTAGTTGTCAGGAACAGAGGCAAACATACTGAGGTAAAAGAAAAAGAAAAAAATCTTCACATAGAGGAAGAATTTAAAGCTATACTTCAGATTGAAGTAGTTAAACAATATTTTAATAACTCAGATAACATCAGCTCTAAAAATCAGCACACCTTATTATGAAATAAAAACTATGGCACTTTAGCTGAAGTGTCTATATGATGACCCTTGAATTTACTTTTGCTGAGGTACTAGAGATTTCATTTCATAATAAAGTCTGCTGCGTTTTAAAGTTGCTGCTGTTGTTAGAAAATATGAAGGCATATTTTGTTTATTAGACCATTTTCATAGTTATTTAAAGTATATATTTATAAAAAAATGCAACATTAGACTTACAGATAGACTAGTTTGACAAACAAATAAAACCTCTTCTGCCAAATTTTACCTGTCAGTCATTTATACACTTCTGAAGCTATTTAATATTTTTGCTTGAAAGCAAAATGATAGGACATGTTGAGGGCCTGTTTTATCTTCATATCTGATTACTCCTAATCTTGATCCACAAATCCAACAATGCTTCTTTGCAAGTGCATTTTTTTCCTATTTCCTAACTAATCCAGCTTGCAGAAAGAGCTTTCCTTGCCTTTCTCATCATTAAGAATTAATTTGTTTAACCAATCCAAAATTTTATTTTTGACACTGCTTAAACAATTTTTTTTTTGGGGGGGTGGCAGCCACCCGATGATGTAAGCTTGGCTCTAGATGATTGTCGCTTTTAAAGTGACAACCCAACCCCATGTAGGAAAAGGGGTTGTGGATGGATGGGCATGACTACTTAGTAGTGCAGATGTAATTACTAAAGTTTATTGTTTTATTGACATTTTTTCTTGAGATTCTTCCAACATAAACTCCCTACCTTATAATTCAATGGATCAAATTCAAATGTTTACTTTTAATAGCACTTAACCTGCCCTAATTAATTGTATTTTTCTTTATACAAACACAATGTTGTGAATATTTAATAAATTAAGTTGTCATTTTAGCAATGTCACTTTTCAAAACTTGGTCCACTCCTTCAATAAATTTCAAAACTAATTTCATATTTTCTCATTACTTTCCAGATTTATATTTTGGCACTCTGTAAAAAATGATCAACAGATATTCCCTGGGATTCATGAAGTTCGGCACAAGGACGGCATTAGCCTTGTGCTGACCTTGCAGCATAGAGATGGCACAGCAGCACCACATGCATATTAATGAAGGTGCGCTGCCGTAATGTCCACGTGCATAGGAAACGTGCACGAGTGCAGGGGTGTGGCTAAGTGCTGCACGGACACGTGAACATGTCGGCTGCAGACGCGCAACCTAAAATGCTTAATAGTACAGCCTGCCTCTAATAGTAATCACTCCTGTCAGTGTCCATGGATACTGAAATGTATGCAAAGCATACAAGACAGCTTCGCGAACACCCAAAATAAAAAGTAAACACAAAGGCACATAGCTGAATACTGAGCCCCCGTCCCTCGAACAAATAACATTTAAAACCCCGTGCCTGTATTCCATTGTAGTGTTGATTGTTATACCAAGTGGAAGTGAAACGCAGAGTGTTTGCGTGTCACTGCCCTTTGCTAAGCCTAGCCCAATGTTTAGGGTTACCACCTGTCCCACTTTGTGAGGGACAGTCCCTCTCTCGGCAGTTGTGTCCTTACCAAAAATATTACAAATGGCAAATGTCCTGCGATTTTAGGACATAATTATGTCCCAAATTTTATGTAATAGTTCCATAAAATAGTTATTTATGTATCTAAAATACCTAAATGTTACAAGAAACAGAATAAGCAACTAAACTGCTACAAGAATAAGCATTCATTTAGGCATAAAAGTAAAGCACTATCCTTTGTACCAACCGTGGGTATGTGTTGGCCTGTAAAATCTGATGTGTGTCCCAAAAATGTCCCACTTTGGCCAATTGAAAAGGTAGCAACCCTACCAATGGTTAGAGCATTTGCTCAATAACTGCCCATTCGTGTTCCAAGTTATCCTTGTCTGGATGGCCCAAAGATGAATGGGTATTTCCCAGGTCTACCTACCATGTCATGAAAGATAAGTATTTGCGTGTACCTATGTGTGTGAAGGACAGCATGTGGAAGATCAAATATGCTAGGGTTGTCCTCACAACCATATTGGTACCAGAGATATGTAGAGTACACAATGTGTTCTGTTGTCTGTGCCATGGGCCATCAACCAGAGAGGGGATGGACGGTGTGTGTGGGGAATATGGGGGGGGGGTGACGGGTAATGTAATGATTCACCAAGAGAAGACTGGGTCGGATGTAAAATAGGTGAACTGGAGGTGTACAAGAGAGCAGTGGTGAATCAGAAAGGAAACCAAAGAACATACATTCGCATCTGCAATACACCCTGACAGGCCATACTGCAGAACACAATCCCACAAACATATGAACATTAAAATGTGCGATACACGTACAGAAACGTTACCAGCTCACAGCCACATAATGGTCTGGCCTGAACTGAGCCATCCAACCCCAACACACCTGGATACATAATTGAATACCCATCATCCCCTCCACAGCACACCACCCCCCCCTTGCTGAATGTCCACCAAAACCACCCATACTCGGGCTGCTAGCTTTGCTCAGCCATATCTGCACATTGTGCCCCCTACCAATATCTAGTAGGCAGTCTCACCCTGTCTCAGGCTTGCAAACTAGGTATCCCTTGCATGTATAACCCGCCCTCATTTTCGTAAAGCCAAAATAATTGGAGTCATTGGTGTCCACAATTTTTGGCCATCCCTCATGGGCTAAGTGTCTGTTCTAAAGATTAGACTTGGTGGCATGACACGATGTCCAGCCCCGTAGACAACTGGACACAAGTTGCATTTGCAGTAGTTGTCCACAACCCTGCTGAGCCTCCAGCCGGTCCTGCAGAACCTACAACCCGGGGTTAAACACCTGACCGTGATGCATGTCTCCCCATGTGCATTATCAGGAATTTATACCATTCACATGTTCCCATGAAGCTTCCCCATAGCCATCTCCCAAATAGTACATGTCCACAAATTGTATACCCCGTCCAGGTTCCTCGTTGTAATGATGCACACAACCCCTGTATACAAATGGTGCAGGTACCTCCTGTATGCAGTTGTTCATATAAATGGCCATGTATAACTCCAGATATGTAGTCATAAATCTATAAATGTACATACTTATATTTGCATAGCTACACATCACACATACATGCATATAAGTAGTTGTCAAGTATGTGTCCATTTCATAAATATGTATACTTGCAAATGTATACATATGCCTCTCAGAAACATATGGAAAGTAACATGTGCTATACATATGTACACCACCCAACTGTCACATTTGTTGCCAGTACT